>NC_073692.1:116507550-116525072 GCF_029784155.1 Uranotaenia lowii
AAAGGCCAGAAATCGCATTTTAAAGTTGTGATCCCAAATTAAGCTCAGAATCACGAAAAAACGCTTCTAAAGGCCAGAAATCGCATTTTAAAGTTGTGATCCCAAATTAAGCTCAGAATCGCTGAAAAACGCTTCTAAAGGCCAGAAATCGCATTTTAAAGTTGTGATCCCAAATTAAGCTCAGAATCACGAAAAAACGCTTCTAAAGGCCAGAAATCGCATTTTAAAGTTGTGATCCCAAATTAAGCTCAGAATCGCTGAAAAACGCTTCTAAAGGCCAGAAATCGCATTTTAATGTTTTGATCCCAAATTAAGCTCAGAATCGCTGAAAAACGCTTCTAAAGGCCAGAAATCGCATTTTAAAGTTGTGATCCCAAATTAAGCTCAGAATCACGAAAAAACGCTTCTAAAGGCCAGAAATCGCATTTTAAAGTTGTGATCCCAAATTAAGCTCAGAATCGCTGAAAAACGCTTCTAAAGGCCAGAAATCGCATTTTAAAGTTGTGATCCCAAATTAAGCTCAGAATCACGAAAAAACGCTTCTAAAGGCCAGAAATCGCATTTTAAAGTTGTGATCCCAAATTAAGCTCAGAATCACGAAAAAACGCTTCTAAAGGCCAGAAATCGCATTTTAAAGTTGTGATCCCAAATTAAGCTCAGAATCACGAAAAAACGCTTCTAAAGGCCAGAAATCGCATTTTAAAGTTGTGATCCCAAATTAAGCTCAGAATCACGAAAAAACGCTTCTAAAGGCCAGAAATCGCATTTTAAAGTTGTGATCCCAAATTAAGCTCAGAATCGCTGAAAAACGCTTCTAAAGGTCAGAAATCGCATTTTAAAGTTGTGATCCCAAATTAAGCTCAGAATCACGAAAAAACGCTTCTAAAGGCCAGAAATCGCATTTTAAAGTTGTGATCCCAAATTAAGCTCAGAATCACGAAAAAACGCTTCTAAAGGCCAGAAATCGCATTTTAAAGTTGTGATCCCAAATTAAGCTCAGAATCGCTGAAAAACGCTTCTAAAGGCCAGAAATCGCATTTTAATGTTTTGATCCCAAATTAAGCTCAGAATCGCTGAAAAACGCTTCTAAAGGCCAGAAATCGCATTTTAAAGTTGTGATCCCAAATTAAGCTCAGAATCACGAAAAAACGCTTCTAAAGGCCAGAAATCGCATTTTAAAGTTGTGATCCCAAATTAAGCTCAGAATCACGAAAAAACGCTTCTAAAGGCCAGAAATCGCATTTTAAAGTTGTGATCCCAAATTAAGCTCAGAATCGCTGAAAAACGCTTCTAAAGGCCAGAAATCGCATTTTAAAGTTGTGATCCCAAATTAAGCTCAGAATCACGAAAAAACGCTTCTAAAGGCCAGAAATCGCATTTTAAAGTTGTGATCCCAAATTAAGCTCAGAATCGCTGAAAAACGCTTCTAAAGGTCAGAAATCGCATTTTAAAGTTGTGATCCCAAATTAAGCTCAGAATCACGAAAAAACGCTTCTAAAGGCCAGAAATCGCATTTTAAAGATGTGATCCCTAATTAAGCTCAGAATCGCTGAAAAACGCTTCTAAAGGCCAGAAATCGCATTTTAATGTTTTGATCCCAAATTAAGCTCAGAATCGCTGAAAAACGCTTCTAAAGGCCAGAAATCGCATTTTAAAGTTGTGATCCCAAATTAAGCTCAGAATCACGAAAAAACGCTTCTAAAGGCCAGAAATCGCATTTTAAAGTTGTGATCCCAAATTAAGCTCAGAATCGCTGAAAAACGCTTCTAAAGGCCAGAAATCGCATTTTAAAGTTGTGATCCCAAATTAAGCTCAGAATCACGAAAAAACGCTTCTAAAGGCCAGAAATCGCATTTTAAAGTTGTGATCCCAAATTAAGCTCAGAATCACGAAAAAACGCTTCTAAAGGCCAGAAATCGCATTTTAAAGTTGTGATCCCAAATTAAGCTCAGAATCGCTGAAAAACGCTTCTAAAGGCCAGAAATCGCATTTTAAAGTTGTGATCCCAAATTAAGCTCAGAATCACGAAAAAACGCTTCTAAAGGCCAGAAATCGCATTTTAAAGTTGTGATCCCAAATTAAGCTCAGAATCGCTGAAAAACGCTTCTAAAGGCCAGAAATCGCATTTTAATGTTTTGATCCCAAATTAAGCTCAGAATCGCTGAAAAACGCTTCTAAAGGCCAGAAATCGCATTTTAAAGTTGTGATCCCAAATTAAGCTCAGAATCACGAAAAAACGCTTCTAAAGGCCAGAAATCGCATTTTAAAGTTGTGATCCCAAATTAAGCTCAGAATCACGAAAAAACGCTTCTAAAGGCCAGAAATCGCATTTTAAAGTTGTGATCCCAAATTAAGCTCAGAATCACGAAAAAACGCTTCTAAAGGCCAGAAATCGCATTTTAAAGTTGTGATCCCAAATTAAGCTCAGAATCGCTGAAAAACGCTTCTAAAGGTCAGAAATCGCATTTTAAAGTTGTGATCCCAAATTAAGCTCAGAATCACGAAAAAACGCTTCTAAAGGCCAGAAATCGCATTTTAAAGTTGTGATCCCAAATTAAGCTCAGAATCACGAAAAAACGCTTCTAAAGGCCAGAAATCGCATTTTAAAGTTGTGATCCCAAATTAAGCTCAGAATCGCTGAAAAACGCTTCTAAAGGCCAGAAATCGCATTTTAATGTTTTGATCCCAAATTAAGCTCAGAATCGCTGAAAAACGCTTCTAAAGGCCAGAAATCGCATTTTAAAGTTGTGATCCCAAATTAAGCTCAGAATCGCTGAAAAACGCTTCTAAAGGCCAGAAATCGCATTTTAAAGTTGTGATCCCAAATTAAGCTCAGAATCACGAAAAAACGCTTCTAAAGGCCAGAAATCGCATTTTAAAGTTGTGATCCCAAATTAAGCTCAGAATCACGAAAAAACGCTTCTAAAGGCCAGAAATCGCATTTTAAAGTTGTGATCCCAAATTAAGCTCAGAATCACGAAAAAACGCTTCTAAAGGCCAGAAATCGCATTTTAAAGTTGTGATCCCAAATTAAGCTCAGAATCGCTGAAAAACGCTTCTAAAGGTCAGAAATCGCATTTTAAAGTTGTGATCCCAAATTAAGCTCAGAATCACGAAAAAACGCTTCTAAAGGCCAGAAATCGCATTTTAAAGTTGTGATCCCAAATTAAGCTCAGAATCGCTGAAAAACGCTTCTAAAGGCCAGAAATCGCATTTTAAAGTTGTGATCCCAAATTAAGCTCAGAATCACGAAAAAACGCTTCTAAAGGCCAGAAATCGCATTTTAAAGTTGTGATCCCAAATTAAGCTCAGAATCGCTGAAAAACGCTTCTAAAGGCCAGAAATCGCATTTTAATGTTTTGATCCCAAATTAAGCTCAGAATCGCTGAAAAACGCTTCTAAAGGCCAGAAATCGCATTTTAAAGTTGTGATCCCAAATTAAGCTCAGAATCTGTTACATCATCTTGGATTCGATTAAAATTAACAAACATGTTGTGAGAAGAAACATTCGTGTAGAGTTTCTAAAATCGAAGTTCAGCTGTACCGCAAAGAATCACCGACACTCACCGTCACTCACGAGCTTCTCAACTGTCACTGCATCCATCAAGTCCGTTTCCGGTTATAAGTTCAACTCATGCAAATGATGTATAAATATGTGCCGCTACTTGATGTGCGATAAAATTGGTGAAAAACAATTGTTCGGTTATATATAGTTCCTGTTCAGGAGATCACTCCAACAATTCTTGCTACAGTAAGTAGGAACGATGAAAATGAAACCTTTTCCCTAAACAAGGGCTATATGTTTTAGGTGTTCCTAAAGAACGTGCAAGAATCACCTGAAGCACTCTCCGACCGATTCCGAAATCGAAACCGATCCTGCAGACAGAACTGCAAACCTGGCCAAGAATAATTTATTACACCATCATCAGGTAATCCACAATTGCATCGGTTATATCGAATGAACTAATCTCATTTTAACGGTAGTGTGCCTAACCTCATCAAGACGGAAACAATCTAACCGAACACGGGAAGCATCGGAACCATCACGACCTAGACACGATAGGCAGAGGAGCATCAAATTCCGGCTCACCTGTAAAGAGAGTCTTGCCAGAATCCACCGCATTACAGGTACAAATCAATGTCATACATCTTCCAGTGAGCTAACTTAATCAATTCACATACAGGGTGAACCGACGTCGCATCCTGGGAAGATCAGACTTCCTGAACAGCCTAGATAAATACATGGTCCTTAACAACCAGGTAAAACAGACATTGAATATTTGTCGCAGTTCATACAACGGATTCTCTCAATCACAGGTGGAAATTGAGGCTGGGTGTCGTCAGAGCATAAGCAGCACCGCACGGGAACCAGTGGATTTGAAAAGGTCCTCAACTGAGGTAGGATGTTCACAAATCATGATCTGAAGGCTTGACGTTAATGAAATTTTCTTAGGACCTTTTTTTTGAATCGGTTCTAACTCCCACAGAAAACGCCTGCAAGGCTGCAACGACAGCTCAACATCTGAGTCGCCTTGGATCAGATCAACTGTGGCAAACCCCTCATCACTCGTGTGCGTGTGGCGCAATTTGCCCTAATCGAAGTCACCTTCCCAGGGAGGACCTAAGCATGCGTGTCACTGTAATATTGTGAACGAAGCATGAACGGAGAGAGTCGAAATCATCATCGTCAGCTAGAGATCATCGTCATCGAATGTTGTGCTCAGACTTGCGCATGATTGCATGGACAGTCGAGCATATATGCATGTAGTGCCTGAAGAAGTGACGGAGCCGTGTGCGAGTGTGTGAAAGAAAGCCGAGCCAGTGTGCGCGCATGCATAGGATTTGCACGCATCCTAGATTTGCTCACACGTGTAAGCGGACAGCACGTTGCCGTTTGGACGAGTGTTCGAGACCGGGGCCCCGTCGACTTCTAGCAGGGAGAGCTGATTTATTGGCAGCGGTACCAAGGAGTACAGGTGCTTAGTAATAAGTTGTACCTTAATATTAAGTCCAAACAGTTTATATCAATAATGCAATATTTTGCGGTAATGCTTCTTGTGATTATAGGATGCCCTTAGCATCACATCACCAAATTTAATACGTGCTATTTTCTTTATTTGAGCTTATGGTTGAGCCAATATATGAGCCATATTTGAGTCTTTTCTGACATAGCCATCGAGTATCAGTTTGTCGATTCCGAGTTTCAATTGCGTGATTGGTCTGCCAAAGATCGATATTAGCAAAATAGTAACATTGGCGCCCAACGAAATAAACCCACATTAGTTGAAATCATAAATAACGTTCTAGTTCTGTCAACAGTCAAAGTGAGTGAAAAATTGTGTGACATGATGGACATCAACCACTTGGAAGATGATGAGCTTACTTTTGAGCTGGCACTGCGTGGAGTGAGGCCAAATTTAATTGTACACCGATCAGTGAAACTTAAAAACCTGAAAACGATTCTCGACAAAGAAGCCAAGGAGAAGAACATCCCAACATCTTCAACGAATGTGATGTCAGATGTAGATAATATCTACAACTGCCAAGCAAAAATATCACCTATAGTTCACTTGGTAGAAACAGCTATTCGACAAAAATTATATTCCGACCTGAAAAAGTATCGCTCACGTTTGCTGCATTACCGCTTTCGTTTGACATTGATAACTGACTCAATGATAACGGCGAACGCTAACAAAACAATTTCAAAACTAGAGGCAGCATTGACTAGGATAGAAGACTGCTTACAACAACAACAACAACAACCTGCCAACGTAGGAGGGCGGCCAGGAGATCAGGATATCCTGCCCACGGAGAAGGAAACGTTAGATAGACTTAAACATTCAAATTTGCAGTCGAGCATAAAGGAGGTGGTGCAGCAACATGTACTGCTGGGCCAGCAACATAACAACGATCGAGCGGAGCAACAAAGGAATCTAGTGCTACAGGATCAACAGGAACGGGAACAGCAAGGAAACCTCCCGCAGCAGCGAGAACAACAAGAACTAATCCAACAACAATTTCAACAACTGCAAGAGCCGCAACAATGGGATCGTCAACCGTGGACACAACAGCAACAACCGACCACACCGGCACCTTTGAATTCGTCGCAACATCCCCTGCAAGCGGACCAAACTTTACACGCACAATTTCAAAATTTAATACGTCAGCAACAAGAGCAAATACAACAGTTTGCCCAATTACAAGTGCAGTATGGACAACTTCAACAAAGCTTGGAAGAAGAGAAGCAAAGACGTTTCCAGCTCGAGCATGAAATTTCGATCCAAAGGCAAGGTACATATCAAAATTACTACGCCCACGATGCTGTAAGGAGAGAACCTTTTGAGCCGTATGCTAACGGATTAACATCGCCGCTTAACGCGCATGCTGCCCAACAAAGCAGAACGGCAGAAAATGGTCACCCAAGCAGATTTTCCCAACCCCTACATAGATGGAAAATAGAAGAGTACGGAGGAGAAAACAACATCCAGAAGCTAGGCGAATTTCTTAACCAGATCAAAATGTACGCGGAAACCGAAGGCATGGATGACACCACGCTGCTGCGATCAGTTAAGCAACTGCTCAAAGGTCGTGCATTCGAGTGGTACACCAGGACGTATCGCTATATCCACACATGGGAAGCATTCAAATTGGAAATCAAAAAAGAATTTCTGCCACCATATTATTCGGAGATTTTCAAACAAGATTTGTACCTAAGATTCCAAGGAGCAAACGAATCGTTCACATCTTTCTACAGAGATTTGTTATCAATTTTTGAAATCATCGAGCCTCCGATGCCAGAATCTGAGAAGCTGTTCATCATAAAATCCCATCTTAACACCGAATTTGTGCCAATAGCAGCAGCGTCTCAGGTCACAACGGTGCAGCAACTAGTGAAAGTCTGTAAAGACTTTGAAGTATCCCGATCGTATGCCATGAAGAACCGCCCATCAGCAATGTATCGTCCACCGTGGAACAAGCCATTCCAACCTCAAAATACTAGGATAACCGGGAACAACTCGCCTGCTCAACAACTGCCATATCGAAACATTGGTCGACAACAAGTCAATATGTTAGAGAACAACGTCATAGAACAGGAATCGGAGTTAGAACGAGAAGAATATCAGGAAAGAGAACTAACGCAACTAGAAACAGCAATGAATGCAGAGGAAGAGATGCTGACGATAACTGAGAACATCAACGCTCTACACTTGAGGCAAGGACCATTCAACAGAAACCCAAGATACTCAGAGGACTCGACAAATACAAATGGTCAGAAAACGAAGATAACACTCACATGCTGGCAGTGCGAAACACCAGGACATACCTACCTCATGTGCCAAAACCCGAGAACATTCGTATTCTGTTTCACCTGTGGCCGAAAGGGTTGCACTACAAGGAACTGTCAGAGTTGTCAAGCAAGATGGAGGCAACTAGCACCAGAAAATCAACAGAGTTTTTCGGGAAACGGGAAAAGGGAGAGCCTTTAGAGGGGAAGGAGAACTCTTCCAACTCAAACAAGATCCCCAACATCGCTACATTACCACATTTTCGAGAAATTGCATCGCTTCTAATCAACCCCATCAATACGGACAACCGTCCATACGCAGAAGTCACCGTCCTAGGTCGAACTCTTCGAGGGCTACTTGACAGTGGAGCTACGTGTTCATTGATTGGCGGGGAGTTAACAAAAATCTCAAACGATCTCGGATTGACAAAATATCCTGTTGAAGGAGAAATAAGAACGGTTGACAACTCACCTCATCAAGTATCCTACTTTGCATATCTACCAATAGCATACAACAACAAAACACAAACACTACCGGTTCTGTTCATCGAATCCATGCCAAAATCCTTTATATTAGGCATGGATTTCTGGCAAGCGTTTGGCATTCGGGCAATGGTGTGTGGAGTAACAATTTCATCGAACGTTAACAAGGACATCGTGGATTCTCTTACTCCGACTGAAATCCAGCATCTTAAACAAACAATCTCGAAGTTTCCGACAATGCAAAACACCGGAAGACTAGGTCTGACAAACATATATCAGCATACAATTGACACCGGAAGTGCCGCGCCCTTCAAACAGAAATACTATCCAATGGCGAAGTTCGTGTTGGATGACCTTAACAAGGAGGTTGATCGTATGCTGCAATTAAACGTAATAGAGGAAGCAATGTGTTGCCCGTGGAATAACGCAACAGTGGCCGTCAAAAAGAAAGATGGTTCTATGAGGCTTTGTCTTGACGCCAGAAAATTGAACTCAATAATCGTCCAGGAAGCTTATCCTATCCCACACATTGCATCGATAATGAACAACCTGAGTGGTTCAAAATTTCTCTCGTCTATAGATCTAGAATCTGCCTTCTGGCAAATACCTCTAGAGCCATCATCCAGACCAAAAACAGCTTTTACCATCCCACAGCGCGGACACTATCAATTTAAAGTTGTACCATTTGGATTATCCACAGCAAGTCAAGCACTTTCCCGCGTCATGAACCACATTTTCATCGACTTAGAACCACGAGTTTTCGTTTACCTTGACGACCTCATCCTCGCCACAGAAACCTTCCAAGAGCATCTGGTTCATCTGAAGGAGATAGCTTTTAGATTAGGCAAAGCCGGATTAACCATCAACTCGGAGAAATCGATATTCTGTAGAAAATCTCTTAATTATCTTGGGTATGTTCTTGATGAGAAAGGCTGGCACGTAGATGACTCCAAAGTTGATGCGATCAGCAAATTCCCGACACCCTCGACCAAAAAAGAAGTACAAAGGTTCATCGGTTTATGTGGATGGTATCGACGCTTCATACGAAACTTTTCGGAGACAGCAGTTCCTCTGACAGAGCTTACGCGGGCGAAAACGAAATTTAAATGGTCTGAAGAGTGTGAGAAAGCTTTCCAAACTCTGAAGAATCAGCTAACCTCAGCCCCTGTGCTAACGACACCAGATTACTCAAAACCCTTCTCAGTTGCTTGTGATGCTAGTGACATGGCCATAGGTGCAGTACTTACACAGGAATCTAGCAAAGGAGAACAAGTCGTGTGCTACTTTTCGCAGAAATTGTCCCCCGCTGAAAGGAAGTATTCTGTAACCCAACGGGAATGCTTGGCCGTCATAAGATCCATAGAAAAGTTCAGAGGATATCTTGAAGGCACCCACTTCACAGTTTTCTGCGATCACTCCAGTCTTTTGTACTTAAAAACTATGAAGAATCCTACCCCACTACTGGCTCGATGGATCCTGAGGCTAAACGCATACTCATTTGATATAAAATACAGAAAAGGAAGCGCAAACATTGTTCCAGATTGTTTGAGCAGAATTGAAATGATAAACGAAATCTCAGCGGTGACGACGCCTTCCACGATGGATTCATGGTACAATGAACTGTGGAAGAAAGTCATCACAGACAAGGATAGCTTCCCAGACTTCCGAATCGTGGCAGGATTTTTGTATAAAAATTGTTCGATCGTTAATGAGGTTGGAGGCCGAGCACATCGCTGGAAGAAAGTCGTTCCTGCACCGGAGAGGCCGGAGATAATGCGAAGATTTCATGACATACCAACGGCAGCACACTTGGGATACGAACGAACCTTCCAGAAGATACAACGAGACCATTACTGGCCAAACATGTCAGTAGACATAAAGAAATATATTAGAAGTTGTGAAATATGTAAAGCCTCTAAAGCACCGAATTGTACCCTAACACCCACATTAGGAAACCCCAAACCTGCAAAGTTACCCTGGGAGCTAATCTCGGTAGACTGGGTTGGACCCATGACCAGATCTCGAAAAGGTTTCAGCGTACTGCTCGTCGTGGTCGACTGGATTACAAAATTCGTAATTGTGGAACCCTTTCGATCTGCAAACGCCCAGCAAATGGTTAATTTTTTGGAAAACTACGTGTTTTTACGTTTCTCGACCCCAAGAATCATCGTTTCTGACTCTGGATCCCAATTCTTGTCGCAGGTTTTCCAATCGTTCCTGAGAAGATACAGAGTAACACACATGAAGACAGCTTTTTACACTCCCATGTGTAATGCTGCAGAAAGGACGAATCGCACCCTAGTCACCTGTATAAGATCTCTATTAGACGTGGACCAACGTGACTGGGACCAGCACCTACAACAAATAGTGTGTGCAATAAACACGACCAAGCATGACACATTAGGCTGCAGTCCACACTATTGCAACTTCGGGAGGGACCACATCCTTTTTACAGAAGCTTACCCCATGGCGAATCTCAACACGGTAGATGATCCAGTAAAAGCTCAAGGATTGCGACTTGAGGTCATCAAGAACATCCAGGAGTTCGTTCTGAGTCGCATCAAGAAAGCTCACGAAACCAGCAAACAACGTTACGACTTGCGGGCACGCAACCGAGAATTCGCTGAAGGAGACGTAGTGTGGAGACGTTCATTCGAGCAATCTTCATCAATAGATCATCGTACGAAGAAACTAGGACCCAAATTTATTCCCTGCATTGTCCGACAAAAACAAGGTTCCAACAACTACTTATTAGAAGACATAAAGAGCGGAAAAACCGGAGTTTATCACGCCAAAGACATCAAGGAGGACTGATATACCAGCTATGTACACAGCAACACGTTAACCAAAAAGCTCAACGCCACGAAAATATGCTCCATAATTTTACTAGCAACCCTGTAACAGGTTTAACCTGATCAATTATGGTAGCAGCCTTAACAACTCATTCAAATTACCAGACTAGAACAAATTTTCAACTACAGTGCCACTCAAATTAAATTTTTGCATTTATTATCACCACGCACAAAGCTCAACTAACTCAATTAAAACGCCAGCTCAACCTAAATTAAGCACTCCAAGAAGCACAGCATTTTAAAACAGATTGCATGAAACAACTTCTATCATTGATAACAAAGAAGTCTAAAATCCAAGCGCAGAAACCTACCAAGAATTCGATTAATTATAAAACTAAAAGCAGCCAGTAAACCAAATCAGTTTTAACCATACTGCGCAGCATGGAAACCAAATCTAATCTTGCTTTTTTTGTCACTATCGTTGTGAGAGCAAGCAAATCTTATGATAACTTAATAAGTCTTGTATTGCACAGTCTTGCAAACTGTATTCGAGGTCCACTGATTGGAAATTTTGTTGAATCAGTGAATATACATAAGTGAAGGTCTATAACATAAGCGAAACCGCATTCGAATTCTTAGAAAACTGTATTTGAGGTCCAAACTTGGAAAATTTTGTCAAAACAGTAGTAGCTGATAAACCAAGAATAGAAGAGGATAAATCAACATTAGCGAAATTTTCGGGAATTCGTTAATATTCCCGAAAATTTCTTTCGGGATAAAATTGGAGTTGTTACATCATCTTGGATTCGATTAAAATTAACAAACATGTTGTGAGAAGAAACATTCGTGTAGAGTTTCTAAAATCGAAGTTCAGCTGTACCGCAAAGAATCACCGACACTCACCGTCACTCACGAGCTTCTCAACTGTCACTGCATCCATCAAGTCCGTTTCCGGTTATAAGTTCAACTCATGCAAATGATGTATAAATATGTGCCGCTACTTGATGTGCGATAAAATTGGTGAAAAACAATTGTTCGGTTATATATAGTTCCTGTTCAGGAGATCACTCCAACAATTCTTGCTACAGTAAGTAGGAACGATGAAAATGAAACCTTTTCCCTAAACAAGGGCTATATGTTTTAGGTGTTCCTAAAGAACGTGCAAGAATCACCTGAAGCACTCTCCGACCGATTCCGAAATCGAAACCGATCCTGCAGACAGAACTGCAAACCTGGCCAAGAATAATTTATTACACCATCATCAGGTAATCCACAATTGCATCGGTTATATCGAATGAACTAATCTCATTTTAACGGTAGTGTGCCTAACCTCATCAAGACGGAAACAATCTAACCGAACACGGGAAGCATCGGAACCATCACGACCTAGACACGATAGGCAGAGGAGCATCAAATTCCGGCTCACCTGTAAAGAGAGTCTTGCCAGAATCCACCGCATTACAGGTACAAATCAATGTCATACATCTTCCAGTGAGCTAACTTAATCAATTCACATACAGGGTGAACCGACGTCGCATCCTGGGAAGATCAGACTTCCTGAACAGCCTAGATAAATACATGGTCCTTAACAACCAGGTAAAACAGACATTGAATATTTGTCGCAGTTCATACAACGGATTCTCTCAATCACAGGTGGAAATTGAGGCTGGGTGTCGTCAGAGCATAAGCAGCACCGCACGGGAACCAGTGGATTTGAAAAGGTCCTCAACTGAGGTAGGATGTTCACAAATCATGATCTGAAGGCTTGACGTTAATGAAATTTTCTTAGGACCTTTTTTTTGAATCGGTTCTAACTCCCACAGAAAACGCCTGCAAGGCTGCAACGACAGCTCAACATCTGAGTCGCCTTGGATCAGATCAACTGTGGCAAACCCCTCATCACTCGTGTGCGTGTGGCGCAATTTGCCCTAATCGAAGTCACCTTCCCAGGGAGGACCTAAGCATGCGTGTCACTGTAATATTGTGAACGAAGCATGAACGGAGAGAGTCGAAATCATCATCGTCAGCTAGAGATCATCGTCATCGAATGTTGTGCTCAGACTTGCGCATGATTGCATGGACAGTCGAGCATATATGCATGTAGTGCCTGAAGAAGTGACGGAGCCGTGTGCGAGTGTGTGAAAGAAAGCCGAGCCAGTGTGCGCGCATGCATAGGATTTGCACGCATCCTAGATTTGCTCACACGTGTAAGCGGACAGCACGTTGCCGTTTGGACGAGTGTTCGAGACCGGGGCCCCGTCGACTTCTAGCAGGGAGAGCTGATTTATTGGCAGCGGTACCAAGGAGTACAGGTGCTTAGTAATAAGTTGTACCTTAATATTAAGTCCAAACAGTTTATATCAATAATGCAATATTTTGCGGTAATGCTTCTTGTGATTATAGGATGCCCTTAGCATCACATCACCAAATTTAATACGTGCTATTTTCTTTATTTGAGCTTATGGTTGAGCCAATATATGAGCCATATTTGAGTCTTTTCTGACATAGCCATCGAGTATCAGTTTGTCGATTCCGAGTTTCAATTGCGTGATTGGTCTGCCAAAGATCGATATTAGCAAAATAGTAACAAATCACGAAAAAACGCTTCTAAAGGCCAGAAATCGCATTTTAAAGTTGTGATCCCAAATTAAGCTCAGAATCACGAAAAAACGCTTCTAAAGGCCAGAAATCGCATTTTAAAGTTGTGATCCCAAATTAAGCTCAGAATCACGAAAAAACGCTTCTAAAGGCCAGAAATCGCATTTTAAAGTTGTGATCCCAAATTAAGCTCAGAATCACGAAAAAACGCTTCTAAAGGCCAGAAATCGCATTTTAAAGTTGTGATCCCAAATTAAGCTCAGAATCGCTGAAAAACGCTTCTAAAGGTCAGAAATCGCATTTTAAAGTTGTGATCCCAAATTAAGCTCAGAATCACGAAAAAACGCTTCTAAAGGCCAGAAATCGCATTTTAAAGTTGTGATCCCAAATTAAGCTCAGAATCGCTGAAAAACGCTTCTAAAGGCCAGAAATCGCATTTTAATGTTTTGATCCCAAATTAAGCTCAGAATCGCTGAAAAACGCTTCTAAAGGCCAGAAATCGCATTTTAAAGTTGTGATCCCAAATTAAGCTCAGAATCACGAAAAAACGCTTCTAAAGGCCAGAAATCGCATTTTAAAGTTGTGATCCCAAATTAAGCTCAGAATCACGAAAAAACGCTTCTAAAGGCCAGAAATCGCATTTTAAAGTTGTGATCCCAAATTAAGCTCAGAATCACGAAAAAACGCTTCTAAAGGCCAGAAATCGCATTTTAAAGTTGTGATCCCAAATTAAGCTCAGAATCACGAAAAAACGCTTCTAAAGGCCAGAAATCGCATTTTAAAGTTGTGATCCCAAATTAAGCTCAGAATCACGAAAAAACGCTTCTAAAGGCCAGAAATCGCATTTTAAAGTTGTGATCCCAAATTAAGCTCAGAATCACGAAAAAACGCTTCTAAAGGCCAGAAATCGCATTTTAAAGTTGTGATCCCAAATTAAGCTCAGAATCGCTGAAAAACGCTTCTAAAGGCCAGAAATCGCATTTTAAAGTTGTGATCCCAAATTAAGCTCAGAATCACGAAAAAACGCTTCTAAAGGCCAGAAATCGCATTTTAAAGTTGTGATCCCAAATTAAGCTCAGAATCGCTGAAAAACGCTTCTTAAGGCCAGAAATCGCATTTTAATGTTTTGATCCCAAATTAAGCTCAGAATCGCTGAAAAACGCTTCTAAAGGCCAGAAATCGCATTTTAAAGTTGTGATCCCAAATTAAGCTCAGAATCACGAAAAAACGCTTCTAAAGGCCAGAAATCGCATTTTAAAGTTGTGATCCCAAATTAAGCTCAGAATCACGAAAAAACGCTTCTAAAGGCCAGAAATCGCATTTTAAAGTTGTGATCCCAAATTAAGCTCAGAATCGCTGAAAAACGCTTCTAAAGGTCAGAAATCGCATTTTAAAGTTGTGATCCCAAATTAAGCTCAGAATCACGAAAAAACGCTTCTAAAGGCCAGAAATCGCATTTTAAAGTTGTGATCCCAAATTAAGCTCAGAATCACGAAAAAACGCTTCTAAAGGCCAGAAATCGCATTTTAAAGTTGTGATCCCAAATTAAGCTCAGAATCACGAAAAAACGCTTCTAAAGGCCAGAAATCGCATTTTAAAGTTGTGATCCCAAATTAAGCTCAGAATCACGAAAAAACGCTTCTAAAGGCCAGAAATCGCATTTTAAAGTTGTGATCCCAAATTAAGCTCAGAATCACGAAAAAACGCTTCTAAAGGCCAGAAATCGCATTTTAAAGTTGTGATCCCAAATTAAGCTCAGAATCGCTGAAAAAACGCTTCTAAAGGCCAGAAATCGCATTTTAAAGTTGTGATCCCAAATTAAGCTCAGAATCACGAAAAAACGCTTCTAAAGGCCAGAAATCGCATTTTAAAGTTGTGATCCCAAATTAAGCTCAGAATCGCTGAAAAACGCTTCTAAAGGCCAGAAATCGCATTTTAATGTTTTGATCCCAAATTAAGCTCAGAATCGCTGAAAAACGCTTCTAAAGGCCAGAAATCGCATTTTAAAGTTGTGATCCCAAATTAAGCTCAGAATCACGAAAAAACGCTTCTAAAGGCCAGAAATCGCATTTTAAAGTTGTGATCCCAAATTAAGCTCAGAATCACGAAAAAACGCTTCTAAAGGCCAGAAATCGCATTTTAAAGTTGTGATCCCAAATTAAGCTCAGAATCACGAAAAAACGCTTCTAAAGGCCAGAAATCGCATTTTAAAGTTGTGATCCCAAATTAAGCTCAGAATCGCTGAAAAACGCTTCTAAAGGTCAGAATCGCATTTTAAAGTTGTGATCCCAAATTAAGCTCAGAATCACGAAAAAACGCTTCTAAAGGCCAGAAATCGCATTTTAAAGTTGTGATCCCAAATTAAGCTCAGAATCACGAAAAAACGCTTCTAAAGGCCAGAAATCGCATTTTAAAGTTGTGATCCCAAATTAAGCTCAGAATCGCTGAAAAAACGCTTCTAAAGGCCAGAAATCGCATTTTAATGTTTTGATCCCAAATTAAGCTCAGAATCGCTGAAAAACGCTTCTAAAGGCCAGAAATCGCATTTTAAAGTTGTGATCCCAAATTAAAGCTCAGAATCGCTGAAAAACGCTTCTAAAGGCCAGAAATCGCATTTTAAAGTTGTGATCCCAAATTAAGCTCAGAATCACGAAAAACGCTTCTAAAGGCCAGAAATCGCATTTTAAAGTTGTGATCCCAAATTAAGCTCAGAATCACGAAAAAACGCTTCTAAAGGCCAGAAATCGCATTTTAAAGTTGTGATCCCAAATTAAGCTCAGAATCGCTGAAAAACGCTTCTAAAGGTCAGAAATCGCATTTTAAAGTTGTGATCCCAAATTAAGCTCAGAATCACGAAAAAAACGCTTCTAAAGGCCAGAAATCGCATTTTAAAGTTGTGATCCCAAATTAAGCTCAGAATCGCTGAAAAACGCTTCTAAAGGCCAGAAATCGCATTTTAATGTTTTGATCCCAAATTAAGCTCAGAATCGCTGAAAAACGCTTCTAAAGGCCAGAAATCGCATTTTAAAGTTGTGATCCCAAATTAAGCTCAGAATCACGAAAAACGCTTCTAAAGGCCAGAAATCGCATTTTAAAGTTGTGATCCCAAATTAAGCTCAGAATCACGAAAAAACGCTTCTAAAGGCCAGAAATCGCATTTTAAAGTTGTGATCCCAAATTAAGCTCAGAATCACGAAAAAACGCTTCTAAAGGCCAGAAATCGCATTTTAAAGTTGTGATCCCAAATTAAGCTCAGAATCGCTGAAAAACGCTTCTAAAGGTCAGAAATCGCATTTTAAAGTTGTGATCCCAAATTAAGCTCAGAATCACGAAAAAACGCTTCTAAAGGCCAGAAATCGCATTTTAAAGTTGTGATCCCAAATTAAGCTCAGAATCACGAAAAAACGCTTCTAAAGGCCAGAAATCGCATTTTAAAGTTGTGATCCAAATTAAGCTCAGAATCACGAAAAAACGCTTCTAAAGGCCAGAAATCGCATTTTAAAGTTGTGATCCCAAATTAAGCTCAGAATCACGAAAAAACGCTTCTAAAGGCCAGAAATCGCATTTTAAAGTTGTGATCCCAAATTAAGCTCAGAATCACGAAAAAACGCTTCTAAAGGCCAGAAATCGCATTTTAAAGTTGTGATCCCAAATTAAGCTCAGAATCACGAAAAAACGCTTCTAAAGGCCAGAAATCGCATTTTAAAGTTGTGATCCCAAATTAAGCTCAGAATCACGAAAAACGCTTCTAAAGGCCAGAAATCGCATTTTAAAGTTGTGATCCCAAATTAAGCTCAGAATCACGAAAAAAACGCTTCCTAAAGGCCAGAAATCGCATTTTAAAGTTGTGATCCCAATTAAGCTCAGAATCGCTGAAAAAACGCTTCTAAAGGCCAGAAATCGCATTTTAAAGTTGTGATCCCAAATTAAGCTCAGAATCACGAAAAAACGCTTCTAAAGGCCAGAAATCGCATTTTAAAGTTGTGATCCCAAATTAAGCTCAGAATCACGAAAAAACGCTTCTAAAGGCCAGAAATCGCATTTTAAAGTTGTGATCCCAAATTAAGCTCAGAATCACGAAAAACGCTTCTAAAAGGCCAGAAATCGCATTTTAAAGTTGTGATCCCAAATTAAAAGCTCAGAATCGCTGAAAAACGCTTCTAAAGGTCAGAAATCGCATTTTAAAGTTGTGATCCCAAATTAAGCTCAGAATCACGAAAAAACGCTTCTAAAGGCCAGAAATCGCATTTAAAGTTGTGATCCCAAATTAAGCTCAGAATCACGAAAAACGCTTCTAAAGGCCAGAAATCGCATTTTAAAGTTGTGATCCCAAATTAAGCTCAGAATCGCTGAAAAACGCTTCT
>NC_073692.1:116525572-116552723 GCF_029784155.1 Uranotaenia lowii
CTGAGCTTAATTTGGGATCACAACTTTAAAATGCGATTTCTAGCCTTTAGAAGCGTTTTTCGGCGATTCTGAGCTTAATTTGGGATCACAACTTTAAAATGCGATTTCTGGCCTTTAGAAGCGTTTTTCGGCCATTCTGAGCTTAATTTGGGATCACAACTTTAAAATGCGATTTCTGGCCTTTAGAAGCGTTTTTCGGCGATTCTGAGCTTAATTTGGGATCACAACTTTAAAATGCGATTTCTGGCCTTTAGAAGCGTTTTTCGGTCATTCTGAGCTTAATTTGGGATCACAACTTTAAAATGCGATTTCTGGCCTTTAGAAGCGTTTTTCGGCGATTCTAAGCTTAATTTGGGATCACAACTTTGGAATGCGATTTCTGGCCTTTAGAAGCGTTTTTCGGCCATTCTGAGCTTAATTTGGGATCACAACTTTAAAATGCGATTTCTGGCCTTTAGAAGCGTTTTTCGGCGATTCTAAGCTTAATTTGGGATCACAACTTTAAAATGCGATTTCTGGCCTTTAGAAGCGTTTTTCGGCCATTCTAAGCTTAATTTGGGATCACAACTTTAAAATGCGATTTCTGGCCTTTAGAAGCGTTTTTCGGCGATTCTAAGCTTAATTTGGGATCACAACTTTAGAATGCGATTTCTGGCCTTTAGAAGCGTTTTTCGGGCATTCTGAGCTTAATTTGGGATCACAGCTTTAAAATGCGATTTCTGGCCTTTAGAAGCGTTTTTCGACGGTTCTAAGCTTAATTTGGGATCACAACTTTAGAATACGATTTCTGGCCTTTAGAAGCGTTTTTCGGCCATTCTGAGCTTAATTTGGGATCACAACTTTAAAATGCGATTTCTGGCCTTTAGAAGCGTTTTTCGGCGATTCTGAGCTTAATTTGGGATCACAACTTTAAAATGCGATTTCTGGCCTTTAGAAGCGTTTTTCGGCCATTCTGAGCTTAATTTGGGATCACAACTTTAAAATGCGATTTCTGGCCTTTAGAAGCGTTTTTCGGCGATTCTGAGCTTAATTTTGGATCACAACTTTAAAATGCGATTTCTAGCCTTTAGAAGCGTTTTTCGGCGATTCTGAGCTTAATTTGGGATCACAACTTTAAAATGCGATTTCTGGCCTTTAGAAGCGTTTTTCGGCGATTCTAAGCTTAATTTGGGATCACAACTTTAGAATACGATTTCTGGCCTTTAGAAGCGTTTTTCGGCCATTCTGAGCTTAATTTGGGATCACAACTTTAAAATGCGATTTCTGGCCTTTAGAAGCGTTTTTCGGCGATTCTGAGCTTAATTTGGGATCACAACTTTAAAATGCGATTTCTGGCCTTTAGAAGCGTTTTTCGGCCATTCTGAGCTTAATTTGGGATCACAACTTTAAAATGCGATTTCTGGCCTTTAGAAGCGTTTTTCGTCGATTCTAAGCTTAATTTGGGATCACAACTTTAAAATGCGATTTCTGGCCTTTAGAAGCGTTTTTCGGCGATTCTGAGCTTAATTTGGGATCACAACTTTAAAATGCGATTTCTGGCCTTTAGAAGCGTTTTTCGGCGATTCTAAGCTTAATTTGGGATCACAACTTTAAAATGCGATTTCTGGCCTTTAGAAGCGTTTTTCGGCGATTCTAAGCTTAATTTGGGATCACAACTTTAGAATGCGATTTCTGGCCTTTAGAAGCGTTTTTCGGCGATTCTAAGCTTAATTTGGGATCACAACTTTAAAATGCGATTTCTGGCCTTTATAAGCGTTTTTCGGCGATTCTAAGCTTAATTTGGGATCACAACTTTAAAATGCGATTTCTGGCCTTTAGAAGCGTTTTTCGGCGATTTTGGGATCACAACTTTAAAATGCGATTTTTGGCCTTTAGAAGCGTTTTTCGTCGATTCTAAGCTTAATTTGGGATCACAACTTTAGAATGCGATTTCTGGCCTTTAGAAGCGTTTTTCGGCCATTCTGAGCTTAATTTGGGATCACAACTTTAAAATGCGATTTCTGGCCTTTAGAAGCGTTTTTCGGCGATTCTAAGCTTAATTTGGGATCACAACTTTAAAATGCGATTTCTGGCCTTTAGAAGCGTTTTTCGGCCATTCTAAGCTTAATTTGGGATCACAACTTTAGAATGCGATTTCTGGCCTTTAGAAGCGTTTTTCGGCGATTCTAAGCTTAATTTGGGATCACAACTTTAAAATGCGATTTCTGGCCTTTAGAAGCGTTTTTCGGCCATTCTGAGCTTAATTTGGGATCACAACTTTAAAATGCGATTTCTGGCCTTTAGAAGCGTTTTTCGGCGATTCTAAGCTTAATTTGGGATCACAACTTTAAAATGCGATTTCTGGCCTTTAGAAGCGTTTTTCGGCGATTCTAAGCTTAATTTGGGATCACAACTTTAAAATGCGATTTCTGGCCTTTAGAAGCGTTTTTCGGCCATTCTAAGCTTAATTTGGGATCACAACTTTAAAATGCGATTTCTGGCCTTTAGAAACGTTTTTCGGCCATTCTGAGCTTAATTTGGGATCACAACTTTAAAATGCGATTTCTGGCCTTTAGAAGCGTTTTTCGGCGATTCTAAGCTTAATTTGGGATCACAACTTTAAAATGCGATTTCTGGCCTTTAGAAGCGTTTTTCGGCCATTCTAAGCTTAATTTGGGATCACAACTTTAAAATGCGATTTCTGGCCTTTAGAAGCGTTTTTCGGCGATTCTAAGCTTAATTTGGGATCACAACTTTAAAATGCGATTTCTGGCCTTTAGAAACGTTTTTCGGCCATTCTGAGCTTAATTTGGGATCACAACTTTAAAATGCGATTTCTGGCCTTTAGAAGCGTTTTTCGGCGATTCTAAGCTTAATTTGGGATCACAACTTTAAAATGCGATTTCTGGCCTTTAGAAGCGTTTTTCGGCCATTCTAAGCTTAATTTGGGATCACAACTTTAGAATGCGATTTCTGGCCTTTAGAAGCGTTTTTCGGCCATTCTAAGCTTAATTTGGGATCACAACTTTAGAATGCGATTTCTGGCCTTTAGAAGCGTTTTTCGGCGATTCTAAGCTTAATTTGGGATCACAACTTTAAAATGCGATTTCTGGCCTTTATAAGCGTTTTTCGGCGATTCTAAGCTTAATTTGGGATCACAACTTTAAAATGCGATTTCTGGCCTTCAGAAGCGTTTTTCGGCGATTTTGGGATCACAACTTTAAAATGCGATTTCTGGCCTTTAGAAGCGTTTTTCGGCGATTCTAAGCTTAATTTGGGATCACAACTTTAGAATGCGATTTCTGGCCTTTAGAAGCGTTTTTCGGCCATTCTGAGCTTAATTTGGGATCACAACTTTAAAATGCGATTTCTGGCCTTTAGGAGCGTTTTTCGGCGATTCTAAGCTTAATTTGGGATCACAACTTTAAAATGCGATTTCTGGCCTTTAGAAGCGTTTTTCGGCCATTCTAAGCTTAATTTGGGATCACAACTTTAGAATGCGATTTCTGGCCTTTAGAAGCGTTTTTCGGCGATTCTAAGCTTAATTTGGGATCACAACTTTAAAATGCGATTTCTGGCCTTTAGAAGCGTTTTTCGGCCATTCTGAGCTTAATTTGGGATCACAACTTTAAAATGCGATTTCTGGCCTTTAGAAGCGTTTTTCGGCGATTCTAAGCTTAATTTGGGATCACAACTTTAAATTGCGATTTCTGGCCTTTATAAGCGTTTTTCGGCCATTCTGAGCTTAATTTGGGATCACAACTTTAAAATGCAATTTCTGGCCTTTAGAAGCGTTTTTCGGCGATTCTAAGCTTAATTTGGGATCACAACTTTAAAATGCAATTTCTGGCCTTTATAAGCGTTTTTCGGCGATTCTAAGCTTAATTTGGGATCACAACTTTAAAATGCAATTTCTGGCCTTTATAAGCGTTTTTCGGCGATTCTAAGCTTAATTTGGGATCACAACTTTAAAATGCGATTTCTGGCCTTTAGAAGCGTTTTTCGGCCATTCTGAGCTTAATTTGGGATCACAACTTTAAAATGCGATTTCTGGCCTTTAGAAGCGTTTTTCGGCGATTCTAAGCTTAATTTGGGATCACAACTTTAAATTGCGATTTCTGGCCTTTATAAGCGTTTTTCGGCCATTCTGAGCTTAATTTGGGATCACAACTTTAAAATGCAATTTCAGGCCTTTAGAAGCGTTTTTCGGCGATTCTGAGCTTAATTTGGGATCACAACTTTAAAATGCGATTTCTGGCCTTTAGAAGCGTTTTTCGGCGATTCTAAGCTTAATTTGGGATCACAACTTTAAAATGCGATTTCTGGCCTTTAGAAGCGTTTTTCGGCCATTCTAAGCTTAATTTGGGATCACAACTTTAGAATGCGATTTCTGGCCTTTAGAAGCGTTTTTCGGCCATTCTGAGCTTAATTTGGGATCACAACTTTAAAATGCTGAGCTTAATTTGGGATCACAACTTTAAAATGCGATTTCTGGCCTTTAGAAGCGTTTTTCGGCGATTCTGAGCTTAATTTGGGATCACAACTTTAAAATGCGATTTCTGGCCTTTAGAAGCGTTTTTCGGCGATTCTGAGCTTAATTTGGGATCACAACTTTAAAATGCGATTTCTGGCCTTTAGAAGCTTTTTTCGGCGATTCTAAGCTTAATTTGGGATCACAACTTTAAAATGCGATTTCTGGCCTTTAGAAGCGTTTTTCGGCCATTCTAAGCTTAATTTGGGATCACAACTTTAGAATGCGATTTTTGGCCTTTAGAAGCGTTTTTCGGCGATTCTAAGCTTAATTTGGGATCACAACTTTAAAATGCGATTTCTGGCCTTTAGAAGCGTTTTTCGGCCATTCTAAGCTTAATTTGGGATCACAACTTTAGAATGCGATTTCTGGCCTTTAGAAGCGTTTTTCGGCCATTCTAAGCTTAATTTGGGATCACAACTTTAGAATGCGATTTCTGGCCTTTAGAAGCGTTTTTCGGCGATTCTAAGCTTAATTTGGGATCACAACTTTAAAATGCGATTTCTGGCCTTTAGAAGCGTTTTTCGGCCATTCTGAGCTTAATTTGGGATCACAACCTTAAAATGCGATTTCTGGCCTTTAGAAGCGTTTTTCGGCCATTCTAAGCTTAATTTGGGATCACAACTTTAGAATGCGATTTCTGGCCTTTAGAAGCGTTTTTCGGCCATTCTAAGCTTAATTTGGGATCACAACTTTAGAATGCGATTTCTGGCCTTTAGAAGCGTTTTTCGGCGATTCTAAGCTTAATTTGGGATCACAACTTTAAAATGCGATTTCTGGCCTTTATAAGCGTTTTTCGGCGATTCTGAGCTTAATTTGGGATCACAACTTTAAAATGCGATTTCTGGCCTTTAGAAGCGTTTTTCGGCGATTCTAAGCTTAATTTGGGATCACAACTTTAGAATGCGATTTCTGGCCTTTAGAAGCGTTTTTCGGGCATTCTTAGCTTAATTTGGGATCACAACTTTAAAATGCGATTTCTGGCCTTTAGAAGCGTTTTTCGGCGATTCTAAGCTTAATTTGGGATCACAACTTTAGAATACGATTTCTGGCCTTTAGAAGCGTTTTTCGGCCATTCTGAGCTTAATTTGGGATCACAACTTTAAAATGCGATTTCTGGCCTTTAGAAGCGTTTTTCGGCGATTCTGAGCTTAATTTGGGATCACAACTTTAGAATGCGATTTCTGGCCTTTAGAAGCGTTTTTCGGCCATTCTAAGCTGAATTTGGGATCACAACTTTAGAATGCGATTTCTGGCCTTTAGAAGCGTTTTTCGGCCATTCTGAGCTTAATTTGGGATCACAACTTTAAAATACGATTTCTGGCCTTTAGAAGCGTTTTTCGGCGATTCTGAGCTTAATTTGGGATCACAACTTTAAAATGCGATTTCTGGCCTTTAGAAGCGTTTTTCGGCCATTCTAAGCTGAATTTGGGATCACAACTTTAGAATGCGATTTCTGGCCTTTAGAAGCGTTTTTCGGCCGTTCTGAGCTTAATTTGGGATCACAACTTTAAAATGCGATTTCTGGCCTTTAGAAGCGTTTTTCGGCGATTCTAAGCTTAATTTGGGATCACAACTTTAAAATGCGATTTCTGGCCTTTAGAAGCGTTTTTCGGCGATTCTGAGCTTAATTTGGGATCACAACTTTAGAATGCGATTTCTGGCCTTTAGAAGCGTTTTTCGGCCATTCTAAGCTTAATTTGGGATCACAACTTTAGAATGCGATTTCTGGCCTTTAGAAGCGTTTTTCGGCGATTCTAAGCTTAATTTGGGATCACAACTTTAAAATGCGATTTCTGGCCTTTATAAGCGTTTTTCGGCGATTCTAAGCTTAATTTGGGATCACAACTTTAAAATGCGATTTCTGGCCTTTAGAAGCGTTTTTCGGCGATTTTGGGATCACAACTTTAAAATGCGATTTCTGGCCTTTAGAAGCGTTTTTCGGCGATTCTAAGCTTAATTTGGGATCACAACTTTAAAATGCGATTTCTGGCCTTTATAAGCGTTTTTCGGCGATTCTAAGCTTAATTTGGGATCACAACTTTAAAATGCGATTTCTAGCCTTTAGAAGCGTTTTTCGGCGATTTTGGGATCACAACTTTAAAATGCGATTTCTGGCCTTTAGAAGCGTTTTTCGGCGATTCTAAGCTTAATTTGGGATCACAACTTTAGAATGCGATTTCTGGCCTTTAGAAGCGTTTTTCGGCCATTCTAAGCTTAATTTGGGATCACAACTTTAGAATGCGATTTCTGGCCTTTAGAAGCGTTTTTCGGCCATTCTGAGCTTAATTTGGGATCACAACTTTAAAATGCGATTTCTGGCCTTTAGAAGCGTTTTTCGGCGATTCTAAGCTCAATTTGGGATCACAACTTTAGAATGCGATTTCTGGCCTTTAGAAGCGTTTTTCGGCCATTCTGAGCTTAATTTGGGATCACAACTTTAAAATGCGATTTCTGGCCTTTAGAAGCGTTTTTCGGCGATTCTAAGCTTAATTTGGGATCACCACTTTAGAATGCGATTTCTGGCCTTTAGAAGCGTTTTTCGGCCATTCTGAGCTTAATTTGGGATCACAACTTTAAAATGCGATTTCTGGCCTTTAGAAGCGTTTTTCGGCGATTCTAAGCTTAATTTGGGATCACAACTTTAAAATGCGATTTCTGGCCTTTATAAGCGTTTTTCGGCGATTCTAAGCTTAATTTGGGATCACAACTTTAAAATGCGATTTCTGGCCTTTAGAAGCGTTTTTCAGCCATTCTGAGCTTAATTTGGGATCACAACTTTAAAATGCGATTTCTGGCCTTTAGAAGCGTTTTTCGGCCATTCTAAGCTTAATTTGGGATCACAACTTTAGAATGCGATTTCTGGCCTTTAGAAGCGTTTTTCGGCGATTCTAAGCTTAATTTGGGATCACAACTTTAAAATGCGATTTCTGGCCTTTAGAAGCGTTTTTCGGCGATTCTGAGCTTAATTTGGGATCACAACTTTAAAATGCGATTTCTGGCCTTTAGAAGCGTTTTTCGGCGATTCTAAGCTTAATTTGGGATCACAACTTTAAAATGCGATTTCTGGCCTTTAGAAGCGTTTTTCGGCGATTCTAAGCTTAATTTGGGATCACAACTTTAGAATGCGATTTCTGGCCTTTAGAAGCGTTTTTCGGGCATTCTGAGCTTAATTTGGGATCACAACTTTAAAATGCGATTTCTGGCCTTTAGAAGCGTTTTTCGGCGATTCTAAGCTTAATTTGGGATCACAACTTTAGAATACGATTTCTGGCCTTTAGAAGCGTTTTTCGGCCATTCTGAGCTTAATTTGGGATCACAACTTTAAAATGCGATTTCTGGCCTTTAGAAGCGTTTTTCGGCGATTCTGAGCTTAATTTGGGATCACAACTTTAAAATGCGATTTCTGGCCTTTAGAAGCGTTTTTCGGCGATTCTGAGCTTAATTTGGGATCACAACTTTAAAATGCGATTTCTGGCCTTTAGAAGCGTTTTTCGGCGATTCTAAGCTTAATTTGGGATCACAACTTTAGAATACGATTTCTGGCCTTTAGAAGCGTTTTTCGGCCATTCTGAGCTTAATTTGGGATCACAACTTTAAAATGCGATTTCTGGCCTTTAGAAGCGTTTTTCGGCGATTCTGAGCTTAATTTGGGATCACAACTTTAAAATGCGATTTCTGGCCTTTAGAAGCGTTTTTCGGCGATTCTGAGCTTAATTTGGGATCACAACTTTAGAATGCGATTTCTGGCCTTTAGAAGCGTTTTTCGGCCATTCTGAGCTTAATTTGGGATCACAACTTTAAAATGCGATTTCTGGCCTTTAGAAGCGTTTTTCGGCGGTTCTAAGCTTAATTTGGGATCACAACTTTAGAATGCGATTTCTGGCCTTTAGAAGCTTTTTTCGGCGATTCTAAGCTTAATTTGGGATCACAACTTTAGAATACGATTTCTGGCCTTTAGAAGCGTTTTTCGGCCATTCTGAGCTTAATTTGGGATCACAACTTTAAAATGCGATTTCTGGCCTTTAGAAGCGTTTTTCGGCGATTCTAAGCTTAATTTGGGATCACAACTTTAGAATACGATTTCTGGCCTTTAGAAGCGTTTTTCGGCGATTCTGAGCTTAATTTGGGATCACAACTTTAAAATGCGATTTCTGGCCTTTAGAAGCGTTTTTCGGCCATTCTGAGCTTAATTTGGGATCACAACTTTAAAATGCGATTTCTGGCCTTTAGAAGCGTTTTTCGGCCATTCTAAGCTTAATTTGGGATCACAACTTTAAAATGCGATTTCTGGCCTTTAGAAGCGTTTTTCGGCCATTCTAAGCTGAATTTGGGATCACAACTTTAAAATGCGATTTCTGGCCTTTAGAAGCGTTTTTCGGCGATTCTAAGCTTAATTTGGGATCACAACTTTGGAATACGATTTCTGGCCTTTAGAAGCGTTTTTCGGCCATTCTGAGCTTAATTTGGGATCACAACTTTAAAATGCGATTTCTGGCCTTTAAAAGCGTTTTTCGGCGATTCTAAGCTTAATTTGGGATCACAACTTTAGAATACGATTTCTGGCCTTTAGAAGCGTTTTTCGGCGATTCTGAGCTTAATTTGGGATCACAACTTTAAAATGCGATTTCTGGCCTTTAGAAGCGTTTTTCGGCCATTCTGAGCTTAATTTGGGATCACAACTTTAAAATGCGATTTCTGGCCTTTAGAAGCGTTTTTCGGCCATTCTAAGCTTAATTTGGGATCACAACTTTAAAATGCGATTTCTGGCCTTTAGAAGCGTTTTTCGGCCATTCTAAGCTGAATTTGGGATCACAACTTTAGAATGCGATTTCTGGCCTTTAGAAGCGTTTTTCGGCCATTCTAAGCTTAATTTGGGATCACAACTTTAGAATGCGATTTCTGGCCTTTAGAAGCGTTTTTCGGCCATTCTGAGCTTAATTTGGGATCACAACTTTAAAATGCGATTTCTGGCCTTTAGAAGCGTTTTTCGGCGATTCTAAGCTTAATTTGGGATCACAACTTTAAAATGCGATTTCTGGCCTTTAGAAGCGTTTTTCGGCGATTCTAAGCTTAATTTGGGATCACAACTTTAAAATGCGATTTCTGGCCTTTAGAAGCGTTTTTCAGCCATTCTGAGCTTAATTTGGGATCACAACTTTAAAATGCGATTTCTGGCCTTTAGAAGCGTTTTTCGGCCATTCTAAGCTTAATTTGGGATCACAACTTTAGAATGCGATTTCTGGCCTTTAGAAGCGTTTTTCGGCGATTCTAAGCTTAATTTGGGATCACAACTTTAAAATGCGATTTCTGGCCTTTAGAAGCGTTTTTCGGCGATTCTGAGCTTAATTTGGGATCACAACTTTAAAATGCGATTTCTGGCCTTTAGAAGCGTTTTTCGGCGATTCTAAGCTTAATTTGGGATCACAACTTTAAAATGCGATTTCTGGCCTTTAGAAGCGTTTTTCGGCGATTCTAAGCTTAATTTGGGATCACAACTTTAGAATGCGATTTCTGGCCTTTAGAAGCGTTTTTCGGGCATTCTGAGCTTAATTTGGGATCACAACTTTAAAATGCGATTTCTGGCCTTTAGAAGCGTTTTTCGGCGATTCTAAGCTTAATTTGGGATCACAACTTTAGAATACGATTTCTGGCCTTTAGAAGCGTTTTTCGGCCATTCTGAGCTTAATTTGGGATCACAACTTTAAAATGCGATTTCTGGCCTTTAGAAGCGTTTTTCGGCGATTCTGAGCTTAATTTGGGATCACAACTTTAAAATGCGATTTCTGGCCTTTAGAAGCGTTTTTCGGCGATTCTGAGCTTAATTTGGGATCACAACTTTAAAATGCGATTTCTGGCCTTTAGAAGCGTTTTTCGGCGATTCTAAGCTTAATTTGGGATCACAACTTTAGAATACGATTTCTGGCCTTTAGAAGCGTTTTTCGGCCATTCTGAGCTTAATTTGGGATCACAACTTTAAAATGCGATTTCTGGCCTTTAGAAGCGTTTTTCGGCGATTCTGAGCTTAATTTGGGATCACAACTTTAAAATGCGATTTCTGGCCTTTAGAAGCGTTTTTCGGCGATTCTGAGCTTAATTTGGGATCACAACTTTAAAATGCGATTTCTGGCCTTTAGAAGCGTTTTTCGGCGATTCTAAGCTTAATTTGGGATCACAACTTTAGAATACGATTTCTGGCCTTTAGAAGCGTTTTTCGGCCATTCTGAGCTTAATTTGGGATCACAACTTTAAAATGCGATTTCTGGCCTTTAGAAGCGTTTTTCGGCCATTCTGGGCTTAATTTGGGATCACAACTTTAAAATGCGATTTCTGGCCTTTAGAAGCGTTTTTCGGCGATTCTAAGCTTAATTTAGGATCACAACTTTAGAATGCGATTTCTGGCCTTTAGAAGCGTTTTTCGGCCATTCTGAGCTTAATTTGGGATCACAACTTTAAAATGCGATTTCTGGCCTTTAGAAGCGTTTTTCGGCGGTTCTAAGCTTAATTTGGGATCACAACTTTAGAATGCGATTTCTGGCCTTTAGAAGCTTTTTTCGGCGATTCTAAGCTTAATTTGGGATCACAACTTTAGAATACGATTTCTGGCCTTTAGAAGCGTTTTTCGGCCATTCTGAGCTTAATTTGGGATCACAACTTTAAAATGCGATTTCTGGCCTTTAGAAGCGTTTTTCGGCGATTCTAAGCTTAATTTGGGATCACAACTTTAGAATACGATTTCTGGCCTTTAGAAGCGTTTTTCGGCGATTCTGAGCTTAATTTGGGATCACAACTTTAAAATGCGATTTCTGGCCTTTAGAAGCGTTTTTCGGCCATTCTGAGCTTAATTTGGGATCACAACTTTAAAATGCGATTTCTGGCCTTTAGAAGCGTTTTTCGGCCATTCTAAGCTTAATTTGGGATCACAACTTTAAAATGCGATTTCTGGCCTTTAGAAGCGTTTTTCGGCCATTCTAAGCTGAATTTGGGATCACAACTTTAAAATGCGATTTCTGGCCTTTAGAAGCGTTTTTCGGCGATTCTAAGCTTAATTTGGGATCACAACTTTAGAATACGATTTCTGGCCTTTAGAAGCGTTTTTCGGCCATTCTGAGCTTAATTTGGGATCACAACTTTAAAATGCGATTTCTGGCCTTTAGAAGCGTTTTTCGGCGATTCTAAGCTTAATTTGGGATCACAACTTTAGAATACGATTTCTGGCCTTTAGAAGCGTTTTTCGGCGATTCTGAGCTTAATTTGGGATCACAACTTTAAAATGCGATTTCTGGCCTTTAGAAGCGTTTTTCAGCCATTCTGAGCTTAATTTGGGATCACAACTTTAAAATGCGATTTCTGGCCTTTAGAAGCGTTTTTCGGCCATTCTAAGCTTAATTTGGGATCACAACTTTAAAATGCGATTTCTGGCCTTTAGAAGCGTTTTTCGGCCATTCTAAGCTGAATTTGGGATCACAACTGTAGAATGCGATTTCTGGCCTTTAGAAGCGTTTTTCGGCCATTCTAAGCTTAATTTGGGATCACAACTTTAGAATGCGATTTCTGGCCTTTAGAAGCGTTTTTCGGCCATTCTGAGCTTAATTTGGGATCACAACTTTTAAATGCGATTTCTGGCCTTTAGAAGCGTTTTTCGGCGATTCTAAGCTTAATTTGGGATCACAACTTTAAAATGCGAATTCTGGCCTTTAGAAGCGTTTTTCGGCCATTCTAAGCTTAATTTGGGATCACAACTTTAGAATGCGATTTCTGGCCTTTATAAGCGTTTTTCGGCGATTCTAAGCTTAATTTGGGATCACAACTTTAAAATGCGATTTCTGGCCTTTAGAAGCGTTTTTCGGCGATTTTGGGATCACAACTTTAAAATGCGATTTCTGGCCTTTAGAAGCGTTTTTCGGCGATTCTGAGCTTAATTTGGGATCACAACTTTAAAATGCGATTTCTGGCCTTTAGAAGCGTTTTTCGGCGATTCTGAGCTTAATTTGGGATCACAACTTTAAAATGCGATTTCTGGCCTTTAGAAGCGTTTTTCGGCGATTCTAAGCTTAATTTGGGATCACAACTTTAGAATACGATTTCTGGCCTTTAGAAGCGTTTTTCGGCCATTCTGAGCTTAATTTGGGATCACAACTTTAAAATGCGATTTCTGGCCTTTAGAAGCGTTTTTCGGCGATTCTAAGCTTAATTTGGGATCACAACTTTAGAATACGATTTCTGGCCTTTAGAAGCGTTTTTCGGCCATTCTGAGCTTAATTTGGGATCACAACTTTAAAATGCGATTTCTGGCCTTTAGAAGCGTTTTTCGGCCATTCTAAGCTTAATTTGGGATCACAACTTTAAAATGCGATTTCTGGCCTTTAGAAGCGTTTTTCGGCCATTCTAAGCTGAATTTGGGATCACAACTTTAGAATGCGATTTCTGGCCTTTAGAAGCGTTTTTCGGCCATTCTAAGCTTAATTTGGGATCACAACTTTAGAATGCGATTTCTGGCCTTTAGAAGCGTTTTTCGGCCATTCTGAGCTTAATTTGGGATCACAACTTTAAAATGCGATTTCTGGCCTTTAGAAGCGTTTTTCGGCGATTCTAAGCTTAATTTGGGATCACAACTTTAAAATGCGAATTCTGGCCTTTAGAAGCGTTTTTCGGCCATTCTAAGCTTAATTTGGGATCACAACTTTAGAATGCGATTTCTGGCCTTTATAAGCGTTTTTCGGCGATTCTAAGCTTAATTTGGGATCACAACTTTAAAATGCGATTTCTGGCCTTTAGAAGCGTTTTTCGGCGATTTTGGGATCACAACTTTAAAATGCGATTTCTGGCCTTTAGAAGCGTTTTTCGGCGATTCTGAGCTTAATTTGGGATCACAACTTTAAAATGCGATTTCTGGCCTTTAGAAGCGTTTTTCGGCGATTCTAAGCTTAATTTGGGATCACAACTTTAGAATACGATTTCTGGCCTTTAGAAGCGTTTTTCGGCCATTCTGAGCTTAATTTGGGATCACAACTTTAAAATGCGATTTCTGGCCTTTAGAAGCGTTTTTCGGCCATTCTAAGCTTAATTTGGGATCACAACTTTAAAATGCGATTTCTGGCCTTTAGAAGCGTTTTTCGGCCATTCTAAGCTGAATTTGGGATCACAACTTTAAAATGCGATTTCTGGCCTTTAGAAGCGTTTTTCGGCCATTCTAAGCTTAATTTGGGATCACAACTTTAGAATGCGATTTCTGGCCTTTAGAAGCGTTTTTCGGCCATTCTGAGCTTAATTTGGGATCACAACTTTAAAATGCGATTTCTGGCCTTTAGAAGCGTTTTTCGGCGAATCTAAGCTTAATTTGGGATCACAACTTTAAAATGCGAATTCTGGCCTTTAGAAGCGTTTTTCGGCCATTCTAAGCTTAATTTGGGATCACAACTTTAGAATGCGATTTCTGGCCTTTATAAGCGTTTTTCGGCGATTCTAAGCTTAATTTGGGATCACAACTTTAAAATGCGATTTCTGGCCTTTAGAAGCGTTTTTCGGCGAGTTTGGGATCACAACTTTAAAATGCGATTTCTGGCCTTTAGAAGCGTTTTTCGGCGATTCTGAGCTTAATTTGGGATCACAACTTTAAAATGCGATTTCTGGCCTTTAGAAGCGTTTTTCGGCGATTCTGAGCTTAATTTGGGATCACAACTTTAAAATGCGATTTCTGGCCTTTAGAAGCGTTTTTCGGCGATTCTAAGCTTAATTTGGGATCACAACTTTAGAATACGATTTCTGGCCTTTAGAAGCGTTTTTCGGCCATTCTGAGCTTAATTTGGGATCACAACTTTAAAATGCGATTTCTGGCCTTTAGAAGCGTTTTTCGGCCATTCTGAGCTTAATTTGGGATCACAACTTTAAAATGCGATTTCTGGCCTTTAGAAGCGTTTTTCGGCGATTCTAAGCTTAATTTGGGATCACAACTTTAGAATGCGATTTCTGGCCTTTAGAAGCGTTTTTCGGCCATTCTGAGCTTAATTTGGGATCACAACTTTAAAATGCGATTTCTGGCCTTTAGAAGCGTTTTTCGGCCATTCTGAGCTTAATTTGGGATCACAACTTTAAAATGCGATTTCTGGCCTTTAGAAGCGTTTTTCGGCCATTCTAAGCTTAATTTGGGATCACAACTTTAAAATGCGATTTCTGGCCTTTAGAAGCGTTTTTCGGCCATTCTAAGCTGAATTTGGGATCTCAACTTTAAAATGCGATTTCTGGCCTTTAGAAGCGTTTTTCGGCGATTCTAAGCTTAATTTGGGATCACAACTTTAGAATACGATTTCTGGCCTTTAGAAGCGTTTTTCGGCCATTCTGAGCTTAATTTGGGATCACAACTTTAAAATGCGATTTCTGGCCTTTAGAAGCGTTTTTCGGCGATTCTAAGCTTAATTTGGGATCACAACTTTAGAATACGATTTCTGGCCTTTAGAAGCGTTTTTCGGCGATTCTGAGCTTAATTTGGGATCACAACTTTAAAATGCGATTTCTGGCCTTTAGAAGCGTTTTTCGGCCATTCTGAGCTTAATTTGGGATCACAACTTTAAAATGCGATTTCTGGCCTTTAGAAGCGTTTTTCGGCGATTCTAAGCTTAATTTGGGATCACAACTTTAGAATACGATTTCTGGCCTTTAGAAGCGTTTTTCGGCGATTCTGAGCTTAATTTGGGATCACAACTTTAAAATGCGATTTCTGGCCTTTAGAAGCGTTTTTCGGCCATTCTGAGCTTAATTTGGGATCACAACTTTAAAATGCGATTTCTGGCCTTTAGAAGCGTTTTTCGGCCATTCTAAGCTTAATTTGGGATCACAACTTTAAAATGCGATTTCTGGCCTTTAGAAGCGTTTTTCGGCCATTCTAAGCTGAATTTGGGATCACAACTTTAGAATGCGATTTCTGGCCTTTAGAAGCGTTTTTCGGCCATTCTAAGCTTAATTTGGGATCACAACTTTAGAATGCGATTTCTGGCCTTTAGAAGCGTTTTTCGGCCATTCTGAGCTTAATTTGGGATCACAACTTTAAAATGCGATTTCTGGCCTTTAGAAGCGTTTTTCGGCGATTCTGAGCTTAATTTGGGATCACAACTTTAAAATGCGATTTCTGGCCTTTAGAAGCGTTTTTCGGCGATTCTGAGCTTAATTTGGGATCACAACTTTAAAATGCGATTTCTGGCCTTTAGAAGCGTTTTTCGGCGATTCTAAGCTTAATTTGGGATCACAACTTTAGAATACGATTTCTGGCCTTTAGAAGCGTTTTTCGGCCATTCTGAGCTTAATTTGGGATCACAACTTTAAAATGCGATTTCTGGCCTTTAGAAGCGTTTTTCGGCGATTCTAAGCTTAATTTGGGATCACAACTTTAGAATACGATTTCTGGCCTTTAGAAGCGTTTTTCGGCCATTCTGAGCTTAATTTGGGATCACAACTTTAAAATGCGATTTCTGGCCTTTAGAAGCGTTTTTCGGCCATTCTAAGCTTAATTTGGGATCACAACTTTAAAATGCGATTTCTGGCCTTTAGAAGCGTTTTTCGGCCATTCTAAGCTGAATTTGGGATCACAACTTTAGAATGCGATTTCTGGCCTTTAGAAGCGTTTTTCGGCCATTCTAAGCTTAATTTGGGATCACAACTTTAGAATGCGATTTCTGGCCTTTAGAAGCGTTTTTCGGCCATTCTGAGCTTAATTTGGGATCACAACTTTAAAATGCGATTTCTGGCCTTTAGAAGCGTTTTTCGGCGATTCTAAGCTTAATTTGGGATCACAACTTTAAAATGCGAATTCTGGCCTTTAGAAGCGTTTTTCGGCCATTCTAAGCTTAATTTGGGATCACAACTTTAGAATGCGATTTCTGGCCTTTATAAGCGTTTTTCGGCGATTCTAAGCTTAATTTGGGATCACAACTTTAAAATGCGATTTCTGGCCTTTAGAAGCGTTTTTCGGCGATTTTGGGATCACAACTTTAAAATGCGATTTCTGGCCTTTAGAAGCGTTTTTCGGCGATTCTGAGCTTAATTTGGGATCACAACTTTAAAATGCGATTTCTGGCCTTTAGAAGCGTTTTTCGGCGATTCTGAGCTTAATTTGGGATCACAACTTTAAAATGCGATTTCTGGCCTTTAGAAGCGTTTTTCGGCGATTCTGAGCTTAATTTGGGATCACAACTTTAGAATGCGATTTCTGGCCTTTAGAAGCGTTTTTCGGCCATTCTAAGCTTAATTTGGGATCACAACTTTAGAATGCGATTTCTGGCCTTTAGAAGCGTTTTTCGGCCATTCTGAGCTTAATTTGGGATCACAACTTTAAAATGCGATTTCTGGCCTTTAGAAGCGTTTTTCGGCGATTCTGAGCTTAATTTGGGATCACAACTTTAAAATGCGATTTCTGGCCTTTAGAAGCGTTTTTCGGCGATTCTAAGCTTAATTTGGGATCACAACTTTAAAATGCGAATTCTGGCCTTTAGAAGCGTTTTTCGGCCATTCTAAGCTTAATTTGGGATCACAACTTTAGAATGCGATTTCTGGCCTTTATAAGCGTTTTTCGGCGATTCTAAGCTTAATTTGGGATCACAACTTTAAAATGCGATTTCTGGCCTTTAGAAGCGTTTTTCGGCGATTTTGGGATCACAACTTTAAAATGCGATTTCTGGCCTTTAGAAGCGTTTTTCGGCGATTCTGAGCTTAATTTGGGATCACAACTTTAAAATGCGATTTCTGGCCTTTAGAAGCGTTTTTCGGCGATTCTGAGCTTAATTTGGGATCACAACTTTAAAATGCGATTTCTGGCCTTTAGAAGCGTTTTCGGCGATTCTAAGCTCAATTTGGGATCACAACTTTAGAATGCGATTTCTGGCCTTTAGAAGCGTTTTTCGGCCATTCTGAGCTTAATTTGGGATCACAACTTTAAAATGCGATTTCTGGCCTTTAGAAGCGTTTTTCGGCGATTCTAAGCTTAATTTGGGATCACAACTTTAAAATGCGATTTCTGGCCTTTAGAAGCGTTTTTCGGCGATTCTAAGCTTAATTTGGGATCACAACTTTAGAATGCGATTTCTGGCCTTTAGAAGCGTTTTTCGGCCATTCTGAGCTTAATTTGGGATCACAACTTTAAAATGCGATTTCTGGCCTTTAGAAGCGTTTTTCGGCGATTCTAAGCTTAATTTGGGATCACAACTTTGGAATGCGATTTCTGGCCTTTAGAAGCGTTTTTCGGCGATTCTGAGCTTAATTTGGGATCACAACTTTAAAATGCGATTTCTGGCCTTTAGAAGCGTTTTTCGGCCATTCTGAGCTTAATTTGGGATCACAACTTTAAAATGCGATTTCTGGCCTTTAGAAGCGTTTTTCGGCGATTCTAAGCTTAATTTGGGATCACAACTTTAGAATGCGATTTCTGGCCTTTAGAAGCGTTTTTCGGCCATTCTGAGCTTAATTTGGGATCACAACTTTAAAATGCGATTTCTGGCCTTTAGAAGCGTTTTTCGGCGGTTCTAAGCTTAATTTGGGATCACAACTTTAGAATGCGATTTCTGGCCTTTAGAAGCGTTTTTCGGCCATTCTGAGCTTAATTTGGGATCACAACTTTAAAATGCGATTTCTGGCCTTTAGAAGCGTTTTTCGGCGATTCTAAGCTTAATTTGGGATCACAACTTTAGAATGCGATTTCTGGCCTTTAGAAGCGTTTTTCAGCCATTCTGAGCTTAAATTGGGATCACAACTTTAAAATGCGATTTCTGGCCTTTAGAAGCGTTTTTCGGCCATTCTGAGCTTAATTTGGGATCACAACTTTAAAATGCGATTTCTGGCCTTTAGAAGCGTTTTTCGGCGATTCTGAGCTTAATTTGGGATCACAACTTTAGAATGCGATTTCTGGCCTTTAGAAGCGTTTTTCGGCCATTCTGAGCTTAATTTGGGATCACAACTTTAAAATGCGATTTCTGGCCTTTAGAAGCGTTTTTCGGCGATTCTAAGCTTAATTTGGGATCACAACTTTAGAATGCGATTTCTGGCCTTTAGAAGCGTTTTTCGGCGATTCTAAGCTCAATTTGGGATCACAACTTTAGAATGCGATTTCTGGCCTTTAGAAGCGTTTTTCGGCGATTCTAAGCTTAATTTGGGATCACAACTTTAAAATGCGATTTCTGGTCTTTAGAAGCGTTTTTCGGCGATTTTGGGATCACAACTTTAAAATGCGATTTCTGGCCTTTAGAAGCGTTTTTCGGCGATTCTGAGCTTAATTTGGGATCACAACTTTAGAATGCGATTTCTGGCCTTTAGAAGCGTTTTTCGGCCATTCTGAGCTTAATTTGGGATCACAACTTTAAAATGCGATTTCTGGCCTTTAGAAGCGTTTTTCGGCGATTCTAAGCTTAATTTGGGATCACAACTTTAAAATGCGATTTCTGGCCTTTAGAAGCGTTTTTCGGCCATTCTGAGCTTAATTTGGGATCACAACTTTAAAATGCGATTTCTGGCCTTTAGAAGCGTTTTTCGGCGATTCTAAGCTTAATTTGGGATCACAACTTTAGAATGCGATTTCTGGCCTTTAGAAGCGTTTTTCGGCGATTCTAAGCTCAATTTGGGATCACAACTTTAGAATGCGATTTCTGGCCTTTAGAAGCGTTTTTCGGCCATTCTGAGATTAATTTGGGATCACAACTTTAAAATGCGATTTCTGGCCTTTAGAAGCGTTTTTCGGCGATTCTAAGCTTAATTTGGGATCACAACTTTAAAATGCGATTTCTGGCCTTTAGAAGCGTTTTTCGGCGATTCTGAGCTTAATTTGGGATCACAACTTTAAAATGCGATTTCTGGCCTTTAGAAGCGTTTTTCGGCGATTCTAAGCTTAATTTGGGATCACAACTTTAAAATGCGATTTCTGGCCTTTAGAAGCGTTTTTCAGCCATTCTGAGCTTAATTTGGGATCACAACTTTAAAATGCGATTTCTGGCCTTTAGAAGCGTTTTTCGGCCATTCTAAGCTTAATTTGGGATCACAACTTTAGAATGCGATTTCTGGCCTTTAGAAGCGTTTTTCGGCCATTCTAAGCTTAATTTGGGATCACAACTTTAGAATGCGATTTCTGGCCTTTAGAAGCGTTTTTCGGCGATTCTAAGCTTAATTTGGGACCACAACTTTAAAATGCGATTTCTGGCCTTTAGAAGCGTTTTTCGGCGATTCTGAGCTTAATTTGGGATCACAACTTTAAAATGCGATTTCTGGCCTTCAGAAGCGTTTTTCGGCGATTCTAAGCTTAATTTGGGATCACAACTTTAAAATGCGATTTCTGGCCTTTAGAAGCGTTTTTCGGCGATTCTAAGCTTAATTTGGGATCACAACTTTAGAATGCGATTTCTGGCCTTTAGAAGCGTTTTTCGGGCATTCTGAGCTTAATTTGGGATCACAACTTTAAAATGCGATTTCTGGCCTTTAGAAGCGTTTTTCGGCGATTCTAAGCTTAATTTGGGATCACAACTTTAGAATGCGATTTCTGGCCTTTAGAAGCGTTTTTCGGCCATTCTGAGCTTAATTTGGGATCACAACTTTAAAATGCGATTTCTGGCCTTTAGAAGCGTTTTTCGGCGATTCTAAGCTTAATTTGGGATCACAACTTTAAAATGCGATTTCTGGCCTTTAGAAGCGTTTTTCGGCCATTCTAAGCTTAATTTGGGATCACAACTTTAGAATGCGATTTCTGGCCTTTAGAAGCGTTTTTCGGCCATTCTAAGCTTAATTTGGGATCACAACTTTAGAATGCGATTTCTGGCCTTTAGAAGCGTTTTTCGGCCATTCTGAGCTTAATTTGGGATCACAACTTTAAAATGCGATTTCTGGCCTTTAGAAGCGTTTTTCGGCGATTCTGAGCTTAATTTGGGATCACAACTTTAAAATGCGATTTCTGGCCTTTAGAAGCGTTTTTCGGCGATTCTGAGCTTAATTTGGGATCACAACTTTAAAATGCGATTTCTGGCCTTTAGAAGCGTTTTTCGGCGATTCTGAGCTTAATTTGGGATCACAACTTTAAAATGCGATTTCTGGCCTTTAGAAGCGTTTTTCGGCGATTCTAAGCTTAATTTGGGATCACAACTTTAAAATGCGATTTCTGGCCTTTATAAGCGTTTTTCGGCGATTCTAAGCTTAATTTGGGATCACAACTTTAAAATGCGATTTCTGGCCTTTAGAAGCGTTTTTCGGCGATTCTAAGCTTAATTTGGGATCACAACTTTAGAATGCGATTTCTGGCCTTTAGAAACGTTTTTCGGCGATTCTAAGCTCAATTTGGGATCACAACTTTAGAATACGATTTCTGGCCTTTAGAAGCGTTTTTCGGCCATTCTGAGCTTAATTTGGGATCACAACTTTAAAATGCGATTTCTGGCCTTTAGAAGCGTTTTTCGGCGATTCTAAGCTTAATTTGGGATCACAACTTTAGAATGCGATTTCTGGCCTTTAGAGGGGTTTTCGGCGATTCTGAGCTTAATTTGGGATCACAACTTTAAAATGCGATTTCTGGCCTTTAGAAGCGTTTTTCGGCCATTCTGAGCTTAATTTGGGATCACAACTTTAAAATGCGATTTCTGGCCTTTAGAAGCGTTTTTCGGCGTTTCTAAGCTTAATTTGGGATCACAACTTTAGAATGCGATTTCTGGCCTTTAGAAGCGTTTTTCGGCCATTCTGAGCTTAATTTGGGATCACAACTTTAAAATGCGATTTCTGGCCTTTAGAAGCGTTTTTCGGCGATTCTAAGCTTAATTTGGGATCACAACTTTAGAATGCGATTTCTGGCCTTTAGAAGCGTTTTTCGGCCATTCTGAGCTTAATTTGGGATCACAACTTTAAAATGCGATTTCTGGCCTTTAGAAGCGTTTTTCGGCGATTCTAAGCTTAATTTGGGATCACAACTTTAGAATGCGATTTCTGGCCTTTAGAAGCGTTTTTCAGCGATTCTGAGCTTAAATTGGGATCACAACTTTAAAATGCGATTTCTGGCCTTTATAAGCGTTTTTCGGCGATTCTAAGCTTAATTTGGGATCACAACTTTAAAATGCGATTTCTGGCCTTTAGAAGCGTTTTTCGGCGAATTTGGGATCACAACTTTAAAATGCGATTTCTGGCCTTTAGAAGCGTTTTTCGGCGATTCTGAGCTTAATTTGGGATCACAACTTTAGAATGCGATTTCTGGCCTTTAGAAGCGTTTTTCGGCCATTCTGAGCTTAATTTGGGATCACAACTTTAAAATGCGATTTCTGGCCTTTAGAAGCGTTTTTCGGCGATTCTAAGCTTAATTTGGGATCACAACTTTAGAATGCGATTTCTGGCCTTTAGAAGCGTTTTTCGGCCATTCTGAGCTTAATTTGGGATCACAACTTTAAAATGCGATTTCTGGCCTTTAGAAGCGTTTTTCGGCGATTCTAAGCTTAATTTGGGATCACAACTTTAGAATGCGATTTCTGGCCTTTAGAAGCGTTTTTCGGCCATTCTGAGCTTAATTTGGGATCACAACTTTTAAATGCGATTTCTGGCCTTTAGAAGCGTTTTTCGGCGATTCTAAGCTTAATTTGGAATCACAACTTTAGAATGCGATTTCTGGCCTTTAGAAGCGTTTTTCGGCCATTCTGAGCTTAATTTGGGATCACAACTTTAAAATGCGATTTCTGGCCTTTAGAAGCGTTTTTCGGCGATTCTGAGCTTAATTTGGGATCACAACTTTAGAATGCGATTTCTGGCCTTTAGAAGCGTTTTTCGGCCATTCTGAGCTTAATTTGGGATCACAACTTTAAAATGCGATTTCTGGCCTTTAGAAGCGTTTTTCGGCGATTCTGAGCTTAATTTGGGATCACAACTTTAAAATGCGATTTCTGGCCTTTAGAAGCGTTTTTCGGCGATTCTAAGCTTAATTTGGGATCACAACTTTAAAATGCGATTTCTGGCCTTTAGAAGCGTTTTTCAGCGATTCTGAGCTGAATTTGGGATCACAACTTTAAAATGCGATTTCTGGCCTTTAAAGGCGTTTTTCGGCCATTCTGAGCTTAATTTGGGATCACAACTTTAAAATGCGATTTCTGGCCTTTAGAAGCGTTTTTCGGCGATTCTAAGCTTAATTTGGGATCACAACTTTAGAATGCGATTTCTGGCCTTTAGAGGGGTTTTCGGCGATTCTGAGCTTAATTTGGGATCACAACTTTAAAATGCGATTTCTGGCCTTTAGAAGCGTTTTTCGGCGATTCTGAGCTTAATTTGGGATCACAACTTTAAAATGCGATTTCTGGCCTTTAGAAGCGTTTTTCGGCGATTCTAAGCTTAATTTGGGATCACAACTTTAAAATGCGATTTCTGGCCTTTATAAGCGTTTTTCGGCGATTCTAAGCTTAATTTGGGATCACAACTTTAAAATGCGATTTCTGGCCTTTAGAAGCGTTTTTCGGCGATTCTAAGCTTAATTTGGGATCACAACTTTAGAATGCGATTTCTGGCCTTTAGAGGGGTTTTCGGCGATTCTGAGCTTAATTTGGGATCACAACTTTAAAATGCGATTTCTGGCCTTTAGAAGCGTTTTTCGGCCATTCTGAGCTTAATTTGGGATCACAACTTTAAAATGCGATTTCTGGCCTTTAGAAGCGTTTTTCGGCGTTTCTAAGCTTAATTTGGGATCACAACTTTAGAATGCGATTTCTGGCCTTTAGAAGCGTTTTTCGGCCATTCTGAGCTTAATTTGGGATCACAACTTTAAAATGCGATTTCTGGCCTTTAGAAGCGTTTTTCGGCGATTCTGAGCTTAATTTGGGATCACAACTTTAAAATGCGATTTCTGGCCTTTAGAAGCGTTTTTCGGCGATTCTAAGCTTAATTTGGGATCACAACTTTAGAATGCGATTTCTGGCCTTTAGAGGGGTTTTCGGCGATTCTGAGCTTAATTTGGGATCACAACTTTAAAATGCGATTTCTGGCCTTTAGAAGCGTTTTTCGGCGATTCTGAGCTTAATTTGGGATCACAACTTTAAAATGCGATTTCTGGCCTTTAGAAGCGTTTTTCGGCGATTCTGAGCTTAATTTGGGATCACAACTTTAAAATGCGATTTCTGGCCTTTAGAAGCGTTTTTCGGCGATTCTAAGCTTAATTTGGGATCACAACTTTAAAATGCGATTTCTGGCCTTTATAAGCGTTTTTCGGCGATTCTAAGCTTAATTTGGGATCACAACTTTAAAATGCGATTTCTGGCCTTTAGAAGCGTTTTTCGGCGATTCTAAGCTTAATTTGGGATCACAACTTTAGAATGCGATTTCTGGCCTTTAGAAACGTTTTTCGGCGATTCTAAGCTCAATTTGGGATCACAACTTTAGAATACGATTTCTGGCCTTTAGAAGCGTTTTTCGGCCATTCTGAGCTTAATTTGGGATCACAACTTTAAAATGCGATTTCTGGCCTTTAGAAGCGTTTTTCGGCGATTCTAAGCTTAATTTGGGATCACAACTTTAGAATGCGATTTCTGGCCTTTAGAGGGGTTTTCGGCGATTCTGAGCTTAATTTGGGATCACAACTTTAAAATGCGATTTCTGGCCTTTAGAAGCGTTTTTCGGCCATTCTGAGCTTAATTTGGGATCACAACTTTAAAATGCGATTTCTGGCCTTTAGAAGCGTTTTTCGGCGTTTCTAAGCTTAATTTGGGATCACAACTTTAGAATGCGATTTCTGGCCTTTAGAAGCGTTTTTCGGCCATTCTGAGCTTAATTTGGGATCACAACTTTAAAATGCGATTTCTGGCCTTTAGAAGCGTTTTTCGGCGATTCTAAGCTTAATTTGGGATCACAACTTTAGAATGCGATTTCTGGCCTTTAGAAGCGTTTTTCGGCCATTCTGAGCTTAATTTGGGATCACAACTTTAAAATGCGATTTCTGGCCTTTAGAAGCGTTTTTCGGCGATTCTAAGCTTAATTTGGGATCACAACTTTAGAATGCGATTTCTGGCCTTTAGAAGCGTTTTTCAGCGATTCTGAGCTTAAATTGGGATCACAACTTTAAAATGCGATTTCTGGCCTTTATAAGCGTTTTTCGGCGATTCTAAGCTTAATTTGGGATCACAACTTTAAAATGCGATTTCTGGCCTTTAGAAGCGTTTTTCGGCGAATTTGGGATCACAACTTTAAAATGCGATTTCTGGCCTTTAGAAGCGTTTTTCGGCGATTCTGAGCTTAATTTGGGATCACAACTTTAGAATGCGATTTCTGGCCTTTAGAAGCGTTTTTCGGCCATTCTGAGCTTAATTTGGGATCACAACTTTAAAATGCGATTTCTGGCCTTTAGAAGCGTTTTTCGGCGATTCTAAGCTTAATTTGGGATCACAACTTTAGAATGCGATTTCTGGCCTTTAGAAGCGTTTTTCGGCCATTCTGAGCTTAATTTGGGATCACAACTTTAAAATGCGATTTCTGGCCTTTAGAAGCGTTTTTCGGCGATTCTAAGCTTAATTTGGGATCACAACTTTAGAATGCGATTTCTGGCCTTTAGAAGCGTTTTTCGGCCATTCTGAGCTTAATTTGGGATCACAACTTTTAAATGCGATTTCTGGCCTTTAGAAGCGTTTTTCGGCGATTCTAAGCTTAATTTGGAATCACAACTTTAGAATGCGATTTCTGGCCTTTAGAAGCGTTTTTCGGCCATTCTGAGCTTAATTTGGGATCACAACTTTAAAATGCGATTTCTGGCCTTTAGAAGCGTTTTTCGGCGATTCTGAGCTTAATTTGGGATCACAACTTTAGAATGCGATTTCTGGCCTTTAGAAGCGTTTTTCGGCCATTCTGAGCTTAATTTGGGATCACAACTTTAAAATGCGATTTCTGGCCTTTAGAAGCGTTTTTCGGCGATTCTGAGCTTAATTTGGGATCACAACTTTAAAATGCGATTTCTGGCCTTTAGAAGCGTTTTTCGGCGATTCTAAGCTTAATTTGGGATCACAACTTTAAAATGCGATTTCTGGCCTTTAGAAGCGTTTTTCAGCGATTCTGAGCTGAATTTGGGATCACAACTTTAAAATGCGATTTCTGGCCTTTAAAGGCGTTTTTCGGCCATTCTGAGCTTAATTTGGGATCACAACTTTAAAATGCGATTTCTGGCCTTTAGAAGCGTTTTTCGGCGATTCTGAGCTTAATTTGGGATCACAACTTTAAAATGCGATTTCTGGCCTTTAGAAGCGTTTTTCGGCGATTCTAAGCTTAATTTGGGATCACAACTTTAAAATGCGATTTCTGGCCTTTAGAAGCGTTTTTCGGCCATTCTAAGCTTAATTTGGGATCACAACTTTAGAATGCGATTTCTGGCCTTTAGAAGCGTTTTTCGGCGATTCTAAGCTTAATTTGGGATCACAACTTTAAAATGCGATTTCTGGCCTTTAGAAGCGTTTTTCGGCCATTCTAAGCTTAATTTGGGATCACAACTTTAAAATGCGATTTCTGGCCTTTAGAAGCGTTTTTCGGCCATTCTGAGCTTAATTTGGGATCACAACTTTAGAATGCGATTTCTGGCCTTTAGAAGCGTTTTTCGGCGATTCTAAGCTTAATTTGGGATCACAACTTTAGAATGCGATTTCTGGCCTTTAGAAGCGTTTTTCAGCCATTCTGAGCTTAAATTGGGATCACAACTTTAAAATGCGATTTCTGGCCTTTAGAAGCGTTTTTCGGCGATTTTGGGATCACAACTTTAAAATGCGATTTCTGGCCTTTAGAAGCGTTTTTCGGCGATTCTGAGCTTAATTTGGGATCACAACTTTAGAATGCGATTTCTGGCCTTTAGAAGCGTTTTTCGGCCATTCTGAGCTTAATTTGGGATCACAACTTTAAAATGCGATTTCTGGCCTTTAGAAGCGTTTTTCGGCGATTCTAAGCTTAATTTGGGATCACAACTTTAGAATGCGATTTCTGGCCTTTAGAAGCGTTTTTCGGCCATTCTGAGCTTAATTTGGGATCACAACTTTAAAATGCGATTTCTGGCCTTTAGAAGCGTTTTTCGGCGATTCTAAGCTTAATTTGGGATCACAACTTTAGAATGCGATTTCTGGCCTTTAGAAGCGTTTTTCGGCCATTCTGAGCTTAATTTGGGATCACAACTTTAGAATGCGATTTCTGGCCTTTAGAAGCGTTTTTCGGCGATTCTGAGCTTAATTTGGGATCACAACTTTAAAATGCGATTTCTGGCCTTTAGAAGCGTTTTTCGGCGATTCTAAGCTTAATTTGGGATCACAACTTTAGAATGCGATTTCTGGCCTTTAGAAGCGTTTTTCGGCGATTCTGAGCTTAATTTGGGATCACAACTTTAAAATGCGATTTCTGGCCTTTAGAAGCGTTTTTCGGCGATTCTAAGCTTAATTTGGGATCACAACTTTAAAATGCGATTTCTGGCCTTTAGAAGCGTTTTTCGGCCATTCAGAGCTTAATTTGGGATCACAACTTTAGAATGCGATTTCTGGCCTTTAGAAGCGTTTTTCGGCGATTCTGAGCTTAATTTGGGATCACAACTTTAAAATGCGATTTCTGGCCTTCAGAAGCGTTTTTCGGCGATTCTAAGCTTAATTTGAGATCACAACTTTAGAATGCGATTTCTGGCCTTTAGAAGCGTTTTTCGGCCAT
>NC_073692.1:116553223-116598239 GCF_029784155.1 Uranotaenia lowii
TTTCCGGTGGAAGCGAATCCTGAAGAAATTGAATTTGAACACGATTTGTCGGTTGAGGAACGTGAAGAACTATTAGAGGGGGGGGCATCCAAGGTTGTCCTACAACTCGCCGTCAGGAGAGGGATATCCTTATGTTTTTTTTTCCGGCACAGAAAATATAAATCCAAAGCGGGGTCATCTCTATCCCAGCTAGGGAGAGGGTCGTCCGCACTTCCATAACAAACATTCCAGAACGGGAACATCTCATTCCGTTGAGGGTCGTCCGTTTCACTCGGTGCTGTACACTCGAGGGTTTCAAATCGTTGGCGGGAACATCTCTTCCCATCCTTGGAAAAGGGTCTTCCGCAAAATATCCCACGTCGATAAAGCAGCACATCAAATCCAAGGCAGAAACTATAAATATCGGATCTAAAAATAGAAAACAAAAAGAAAGAAGCCATTTTAATATTTCTTTCCAATTCAATTTTACATCGCTTGTTCATCACCGTGCAAAACTAAATACGCTAGTTTTTCATGCTCCAAACATCACTAGTAAAGGAAAATCCACTTACCTGTTATTCAACCAATTTTTCCTTTTATTTTGGTAAAGAAATCCACCGGGTTTCAGGAAATGGGCAGGAAAAAAAATCACCAACACCATTCGCACTAACAAACCGCGGAGCACTGACAGTTAGTTTGTGTCAGGGTTGTCAGATGGTTTTTTAAAAAATCTGTATCGGCCTCATGAAAAAATCTGTATTTATCTGTATTTGAACTTTAACGACCAAAAACTTATATTATTGTTTTCTATGTAAGCTTATCGCTTAATATGCAATTTGGAAATCAGTTTTGATGGTTTTAACGTATTCATTATTCACAAATTGACAATTTATTTCATTAATTGAATAGATAAAAGAGCAGGGGAGATGAGAAACCTATTGAACCAGCGCGAGCGGGCCAGTTTTATTTCAAAATATTCTCGGCGGGTCGCGCTAATATGAAATAAAACTCGTCAATCATTTTTTGAACTCTATAGATAATAACAAAAAGATTTGCTAGATAATAAATAGTTAAATCGTAATAATTACAAATTTTAAGCGATTTTTTTATTTCAAATCATTTATTTTAAATCTTAGAAAAATAGTTTTTCATTTAACTTTAACTTCTTCGCAAACATTCGTTCTTCCAAACATAGACATCATTTGCATCACATTTTTCCTTAAAAACGTACGATGCACAAACACGTTTAACGCCTTTCCATATAATAACTATTTTTATCTTAACTGGCGGTATCTACTCATTACTTTCTTTAAAAATCTTCTTGAGCTATGTATCTATATCACACCAATAACTAAGAAACTAGAGATATATTTTTTTATTTTTGTGGATCAAAATCACTGATCTAAATTTCGGTTTTCTGTATTTCCAAAAATAATCCACAGTTTAAATTGGCCCTACGAAGCCATGATTTTTTTCCTGCAATTCACGAAAAACATTTTTAATATAACGTGTCAGCCAAATTTGCTGAAATCCTGGAAATAACAAAAATTTCACAGATTCCCAAGCAAATTTTAGGAGGGTCTACATTCTTTATTGTTTTTTAGCATTTTTTAATAGATTTTATTAATTAAACTTAAGTGCCACTGGCAAAAGATTTCGAAGGCCTGTTGAAGAAAATATCTTTACGTTTTGAATATGAATTGTTATTTACCAAGTGAAAAGACTGAATTTGTCAACGTTTGGTATAACATCAGAGAACATTTTCACAGATTTTTTGAATCAAATACAAAATTACAATACAGGGTTTTATCATGAATGTAAATTTTTTTTCCGGCACTTTTCATGCTGAGTTTAAATTCAATTGCTAACGAAATTAGCATTTTTTTTCCAATTTGATAAAATAATAATGTTTTGAAAAAAAAATTCTGCTGAGTTAATTTATCATACAACTTTATCTTTGACAAAAATATGAAAATCATCATTATGTGCTCATAAATATTCTTCCGATTTTTTTTAAATTTGCGTTTGCGACTTTCATTTAGTTCTCGATTTTAAATTTAAAAACGCTCAAGAAAAATTAGGAAAATTTTATTTAAATAAGAATAAACTCCAATATTTCATTTCTGACAATGATATTGCACTTATCCCTTTGAAAAACACATTGAATGTTACATTTCTGGAAAAAAGTTACCAACAGAAACACGTAAATTACATATTTAAACGAGTCATCGCCCGTATCAACTATTTCTGGTTTACTGGCTGATATTTTATGATATCTAACGAACTACCGCAGGCAAAAATTGCGAAAATAATTCAATTCGGAAAGGCTTCGTGGGCCGCACATTGGGGTCTCGAGGGTCGCGAATTGCTCATCTCTTATCTGGATTGCTCAGTTTTTTTTTTGTTAGATATAAAATTATTATTAAAGGCTAATTAACTAACACCAGATGAAAACATGCAATTTTGTTGGCCGCAACCTAACAACCTTAGGACAAATTTTAAAAGTTAATTGTTACAATTGAATAGCATTTTGTTGAGCATCTTTTCATTTTAATACAGAAAACTTTTAAACTATGTTTTTAATTGTCTAAATCGGAAGGCAAAATGCTTAAGATTTAGCTCAATGATTTTGAGTTATAATTCTAAATAATTAACCATATGGCCGGAACACATTTCAAATCCTTCTTTTGTCACTTAGAATTGGAACATCGCGAGGGGGGGGGGACAATAAAAAATAACGCGCAAAACAAATAAATTGGAATAAATGGCACAAAATCTTGCATGCAAAAAATTGCATGCTATATCATTGCACAAAACCTGTAAAATAATGAAATTTTTTATTGAAAAATTCAAAAAAATCAAGAATACACATGGTGAAATTACTTCCCCCTCCCAAAATTTCTTTTTTGGTCTTGTAATCTTTCGGATACTTGAATTTTTTATCAAAATTTCCATGAAATACTAAAAACTTTATTTATTTCCCCCTTCGGGTTTTTGGAAATTTTGAAGGGGGGGGAGACAAAAGAAGAAATTGATATTTGTTCCAGCCTAAATTATGAATGTTATTCTGAATTCAGAATCTCATTTCTGTTTTCTAAATTTTCCCACCCTTATTTCTAAAATCTTAAAATTCAAAAATGTATATTTAAGAACGAAAATTGAATTAAAGTTATGATTGAAAGTTACACAAGGGAAAGTCATTTATGTTTCCTATGTTTTAATACTTAATTGATTTTGGAAGATTTTGGATTCCTAAATTCCTAAATTCAAATCAAAAAGCAATTTTAATATATTTTTGAAACCCCAAAAATAAACCAACATGAATACGTACAACAGATTTTAAACCTTTCTGTTATCTTTCATTCAATCAATCTTGCTTAGATATTTTAGTTTCAGAAACACAACGCTTTAACAAATTAAATAATATCGAAATAATGAATCTGGCATCATTCAAAAAAGTTTTTGAGAATTTGATATTTAGGATTTTAACTTATTTCCAACCTTGCCGAAGTCTAAAAAACGTTTTGACTGGTGCCTCAAGAAATATGAAAGATTTATTTTGTTCATTAAATTTAGTTCAAAATTTCCATTTTTTGTTGAATTGGAACAAAAATGACAAAACGGAAACTTTTATCACTTTTTCCACCAAAGTCAAAATTACTCACGGTTTCGAGAAAGTCGATAACTAAATTGAAACAATTTTTTTTATATCTTTGTCATGTAGTTTTGCCAGCGCATAAATTTATTGAATGCATTTTTTAACCTATTTTTAGTAGGTATTTATATTTAAAATAAGAGCTTATATCACTCTTATATTGCTTGAAATTTTCTGCCATGTGTTATCGATGAAAATAGTAAATCTAATTTTTAAATCTTTAGCACATTTAGGACTAACTATGAAAAGTTTCGTCTAAGAAACATCACGCCTGATTTTTTCCTGTATTTATGAACTAAAACTGGTGGGCTGGCTTAAAAAAATTATTGCATATCGTATAACAAATGATTTAAAATTCTAAAGTGTTCTCCTAATTAATCCAGTTAAAGAGTTTTGAATTAAAAAACTGAGGATGCAAACCTAATTGAATCTGAAATAAGAATTTTCTATATGATTCTCAATCTTTTTCTTTTTATTTGATAATCTTAAATACCACCCTACTTTATAGATATCAAACTTAAGGAGAAGAGGTTTTATACTGATTTTATTATCAATATTTGTGTACTATGATTGGGGGGAGCTATCATTCGCCGTTAAAACAATAAAATTATGCTGTTGAGAAAAAGATACTTTTAAAGCTCCTACTAACCTATCATAAATGATGGTCACAGTCTTCACAAAAGCAGTGACAAAAGCTTACTTGTAGAAGTTAATGGTCTAGATAAATTATATGTGCTGTTGCAAGCATTTACGGTACACTGCAGTTCGAAAGATAAAGGTTTAAAAAGATTTAGCTCAGTTAGCCCGTGGAAACCATTTCATCAACAATTGATTTAGATTTTCTAAAAAATCTGTATAAATCTGTATTAATGTTAAAAAATCTGTATAAAAATCTGTATCTGTATCTTATCTGTATCGACGATGAAAAATCTGTATAATACAGAAAAATCTGTATATATGACACCGCTGGTTTGTGTACATTACGGAGCACCATCGAGAGATTTGTGAGTGAATGAGTGACTGAGTGAACGGTACCGCTTGGAAGAGATTGAATGAATGCGTTTATGTGTAATAGGGTGAACGTTGTACAATTGGACATGGACCAATTATGGACACCTTTAGTAGTTTTTTTTTTAAATTCGAAAACGTTATTTCCTGTTCAAATAGGATGGGTTTCGGTAACGGAAACATGAAAATTAAGAGTGTCGTCAATGTCGTCTCGTTTTTTTCCGGATTTCGTCTCTGGAGTGAGACATATTGCGGTCACTAGTAAGGTTTACGATCATGTTAGGAAATGTCTCAACGATGAGATGTAACTGATCAGGATGAAGTTTTTGGAGATTTATGATCGGAAAGATAGTGTTTATATTGAGTAGGAGGTTTAATTGAATGGTACGATAGGGGATGAATGATTGATGGGTGAATATGGTTGCTCATTTTAGCTCTATAAGCTCGCGGGTATTTTGTAATGTAGATAATACTTAATAATACAGAAGCAAATAGTAGATTCGAAAAATAGTATATACCGGTTAAATTTAGTTTTTAGTTATTTTTTTTTGCATTTTCCATCATTTTTTCCCTTCTTCTTCATTACTATTTTTCATTAACATTTTATATTTTCATTGTTTTTAGTGCTTTTCTGTTGTTTTACGTTCCCATTGAGTTTTTTTTTTTGAAAATTTAGTTTTTTAATACCCTAGTTTTTCATAATAATTTCTTTAATTACCTTATGTTTTTGCATAGTTTTTTTTTGTTTGAACCTTTTCCATTAATTTTTATTGTATTTTTTTTTGGTTTTTTCATTTAATTAATTTTGTCAATACAATTGATCAAATACTGATAACAGTGTAAATACACATTTTTCGTACATATTTAAAAGTTTCTAGTTCGTAGTCAAATTTAATTTTTTCCTAGATTTTTGTTTGTAGTTATAGAATTAAATTTTGTAGAGTTATAATTTTAATGTTTGAGTGATTTATCTGAAATTTCAATGGATTTTATTGCTTTTGCTGGAGACCGGAGTTGCAAAACGTTGATGGTCAGTGACAGGCCCGATAAGGAGCTCCTGTAAATAGCGAGGAGTTATTAAGTTAACGCTGAATCCATATGACCCCGAAAGTCAATCAGTTCATTGGAATTGGGATAATTTACCCTTCGAAAATTTGATTGGGTATGAATTGGATATGGATTTCCATTCAATAACCAATCAAATTTTCGAAAAATTAGTATGGAATTATGTAGCAAGCTACAGTTAGTTAGAATTAGCTACCCAACATTTCACTTGAGCAGAACACCAAATATTTAGAGTGCAGGTTTATAACGCCTTAATTGCCACTATCTGACAAACCACCTCCCACCTGGGTGGAATTGCATCGCCGATGAAAACATCAGAGCGCAAGTTTTCTCTACTTCGCAGCGAGCTTTCCCTTTGAACAATCGGGACTTGAATTGTTAAAAGGGAAGAGAGAGTTTCGGGAGAAAGCCGAACTATCAGGAAAATATGAATTGGTTAAGAGAATATGTCGGGGAACTTCGTAAAATATTCGCTTTACGCAGTTCCGGTTAAAAAATGAATAGACGGCTGCAATTTTCTGAAGACCTGGAGCAGTTCGATCATTTGGTCTGAAATCGTGGATTGAGTTAGGTGTGTGGCTAGAGTTCCGAGTAGTAGAAGGTAAAACGTGAGGTGTTTTTCATGGGAAAGGGATCACTAACTGGTTCTGGCCTAGATTTTAGGGTCATACGACAGGCTGTGGAAAGAAACCGTCGCAAACCATTCGCAACAACCGATTTGCGAAAAAGGTAAAAGTTTGTGGGAGGGAAACGTGCACACAATAATCCCTTACGGTTTCTTCAAAAGGTTTCCTTGCGAGAAGGAGGCGACAAGCACCCGACGTACGCAGCGAGAACACTTTCCCCTGGCTCACGAAAATCACCACGCGGACCAACTTTTTCCGGAGCAAAACCCGCCGGAAATCCGGACTCCGTCAACATAGTCCGGAAACCCCCCCAACACAATTTCGGATTCCCCCACAACAACCACGGGATTCGAAACTAAACGGAAACGCCCGTAAAGTAAGTTTCCAACCATCGTCGCGACGCTCGATGAAGAAGGCCAGCACAACAACATCTGGATTCGACATCGAGCAACGACAACATTAGGTTCCGCTGAAGCGGAAACAACAACACAACATCGCCAAAACATCTCCGAAATGAGCCTGATTTCCCGATGAGCCGGTAGCGAACGACACCGAAACAGCCTGCATCAACAATACATCAAATAACAGATGCCGTAAGTACCCTTCCCTCATTAGATTTATGCGCATAAATTTGGGTGGGTACTGAATTGTGTACCGTTTTTCGGGTCGTTGACCCCATTGTAAACTAATGCCGTAAGGGATATGCACGACCACTATACTTTTACCCCTCCACCAAACCCGAACGATTGCTAGCAGCCCGCAGCACCACCAGCTAATGTGGTCGAGCGGTTAGAGTGACAACCGAAAAATCTCCAACTTCCCAAAGAACATGAGTTCAAATCTCGAAATGGAATAAAGTTTTTGTCGAGGAAATAATTTTTTTGGAAGATTTTTTTTTAATAAACGGTGGAATGCCCTAAAATCGAAGCCTTATCTTTTATTGAAAACTTTCCTGTTTAAGGCATTTCACGTTTTATAGCGGTTTTTTTTAAGGAGAGCGTTGGACTCCAGTTGTTTCCAACTCACATCGGACTTGAAAAGCGACTAAGATTGGGTGGTCGGCAGACGCTCAACTGCTGATGCTAAGCGGCGATGTCAGATCTTTTTTGCCGACCTGATTTATTTTGGTGATTAAATTTAAGTTTTCCTAATCTTTTGGAGTTTTTTCGAAGTTCTTGACGCCTTTGGCGGAGTACTTTCTAACTTTTTGGGGAACGGTCGTTCAGGAAAAGATAAGCAGAAGAAGGAAAAACTCGCCCTTTGGTGGGTCTCATTGGCCGGGCAAACCATAACCAGGCTAACGGTCTCCTCAGGGAGTGGCGCATTAAGCCGTTAGCAAAACCTGCACATTTTCCGAGGATAGGTCTCGCCTTACAGAAGGGCGACAAATTGGACTGTGAGAACTACCGAGCGATCACTGTACTCAATGCCGCCTACAAAGTGTTGTCCCGAATCCTACTCCGCCGCCTATCGCCACAAGCAAACAGATTCGTGGGAAGTCATCAGGCCGGCTTCATGGAGGGACGGTCTACGACGGACCAGATATTCACATTACGGCAAATCCTCCAAAAATGCCGGGAACTGCCTACGCCCCATCTATTCTACGCACCATCTATTCATCCACTTCCCTACGCACCATCTATTCATCGACTTCAAAGCCGCATACGACACGTGCTATGGAAAATCATGGACGAGAACGGCTTTTCCGGGAAGCTGATCAGACTGATCAAGGCGACGATGGATGGAACGCAGTGCTGTTTGCGGATTTCGGGTGAATTGTCGAGTTCATTCGAATCTCGCAGGGGACTTCGACAAGGCGATGGTCTATCCTGCATGATGTTTAACGTGGCGCTAGAAGGTGTTATTCGACGAGCGGTGGGCGAAATGCGGGGCACGATTTTCAACAGATCCTGTCAACTTATCTGCTTTGCCGATGACATTGATATAGTCGGCAGATCATCTGCGGCGGTCGAGGAGATCTACCGCAAACTGAAACGCGAAGCAGAAATGATTGGGTTGATGATTAATACGTCCAAGACGAAGTACATGCTGGCCAGCGGATCCGAGACCGACCGAACCCGCTTGTCCAGTAATAACAAGGTCACGATCGATGGCGACGAGCTGGAGATAGTCGAAGACTTTGTCTATCTCGGCTCACTGGTGACCGCAGACAATGACACCAGCCGTGAGATCCAGAGGCGAATTATCAGCGGAAGTCGTGCCTATTATGGACTCCACAAGCAACTGCGGTCGAGAAGACTTAGCCCTCGCACGAAGTGTAACCTATATATGACGCTCATTAGACCGGTTGTTCTCTACGGGCAAGAGACATGGATATTGCTCGAAGAGGACTCGCGTGCACTCGGAGTATTAGAGCGACGAGTGTTAAGAATCATCTTTGGTGCCGTACAGGAGAACGGATTGTGGAGGCGAAGAATGAACCACGAGCTCGCGCGACTCTACGGCGAACCCAGTATCCAGAAGGTGATGAAGGCTGGTCGGATACGCTGGGCGGGACATGTTGCGAGAATGCCGGACGACTGTCCTGCAAAACAGGTGTTGGCTACGAATCCGGTAGGAACAAGACGAGCGGGGGCGCAACGAGCGAGGTGGTTAGACCAAGTGGAGCGTAATTTGGCGAACGTGTAGTGCCCGAGGAATTGGAGAACGGTTGCCATGGACCGAGTGAATTTTAGGAATTATGTTCGTCAAGTTATGTCGTGAGACGGAATACTATGCAGTCACAAAAAGGCACAAAAGTACTCTAAGCGGGATTTACTTATTCACTAAAAGTGCATTGAGATGCTTTCTTTCAGACTGAATGACTGTATGGTTGAGAAGGTGCGCCTGAAAGTATGCTACGAAATCCAACCACCATTTCTAGTTTTAGTTTCAGTTAGAATAACATCTGCGCGTGGCCTAGTGGTAACGTGTTCGATTGTCACCACAAAGTTTGGGATGAAAAATCCGACCAATATATCATGGAAACTTGATTTTGTTTTTTTTTGCTAATTTTGACATTTGAAAGGTTTTAAATATATTTCGTGTTCCCGTCGCCGTGTAGAATTATTTAATTTAGACATAGTCTTTCAAGACAAATCGAGATTTTTCGATAATTGATTATGCGCCAAAAGCGCACATTTATGAAGAGTGTAGAAAATTTTAAAACTCCGTCCCATAGCAACTAGCTCCGGAGATAAAATCAGAAAATTAATATACACATCTGTGGTATCAAAAATCTGAGTTTTTTTTTTAATTCTATTATGTTACTGATGCTACGGTGAAGTCAAGCATATTTTTCCTTGCAAGTGTTTAAACGGCACGTGCACTTCCGAACTAAAAACAGTTCTAGTTATTTCTTCAAAAGGCCAGCCAACTTTTGCTCTCATCCTTGACCTTAATCCAAGGTAGGACATAAACACTTGGTATAAAGCATGCTCAAAAGAGCCAAAGTTTCAAACTATCTTTTTCTCCAAAAAAAGTGACATCAAAAACATCTTTCGGAGAATTTTCCTTTGATGTCCCAACATAGAAAAGTATAAACTTACAAGGTTGTCCTTTTCGTTGGCGCTAATTGCAGCTCCTCTTTGTCGATCTTGACAGAGTCCAGCCACGTCTCTGGCTCCAGAGAGTAGCCAATGTTATCCGTCTAGCTTGGTGACAGCCAGATTTGAAGAAGCTGCAAAGTAGGAGGGTTGGAAACTTATATCTACTCCAAAAAACACTTCATGGGTGAAAATCGGAAATTGCACAAGCACCACCCACCGAGAGTCGTCTTCCGGTAGACATGATTGGTGGGCTCCCGGATCGGGATAACGTTAGGAATAGTAGTTTATATCGTATCATAATCTGCTTGAGTAAAAAGTAGCATTACACACCGTCGTCATTGCCGGATCTTCTCTTCTCGCTTGATGCTTGTGTTTATATTTATGTATCGGTATGTTGTGGGTGTGGGGTGAGGTGCGCAGCCTGCAAATTAATATGAAAACATCGTTATCCGGTATACGGCACACGATTTTGTTGCTGCCATTGTTGAAGGAAGGTAGTTGCTGGTAGCTTGTTTTTGTTTCGGAATCCACTTGTTGTTGTTGGGTGATGCTGTTTGGTAGGAGGTATTATTATACTTTCATAAAAGAAACACTTTGCCGTGCGACTTACCAGGGGGAAGAGTATAAAACTTGTGTAATTAACACTTTGCAGTGTCTCGTAGGAAAAGGTTTTGCAAGAACAGAGAATTTTGATTACAATTCTCCCCTGCAAAACGAGGAATCGAAGGTGATGCGGATGGGAGTCGTTTGCTGGTTGATCCTTTCTAGGGAATGAGTTTGCCGAAACCAGAACGAAACTTAAATAGTATGAATATTCAATGCTTCAGTAAGTCATGATTAAAATTGAAACTCATCTCCAATCTCAAGCATCAACCATGTTGTCTAAAAATAGATTGATTGCGTGACATTTCTAAATAAAATTTTATTTGAAGTCGTTCAGCAGGATTTCAAAGAGTTTATAGCGCCTTTGTTTACAGAATATAGTCCGGAAGAAATATCAAATTCTTCATTTGTCATCTCCCCATTAATTTTTTTTTTCGAAAATCTCGAAGCAGGTCGTCAGTAAAGTTTTGAATATTCTATTGACAATTCAAACTGTTTACAAAGCGAATAAAAAAACGGTGAAATATGGGATTTGCATCATTTTTTGTTTCTTAAAATTTTTGCATAATTTTGAACTAAAATAATTTTTTCAATATCGATGGTGGGAAGAAAATTGACAACAATAAACATAACCAACAAACAATAAACAATAAACAATAAACAATAAACAATCAACAATAAACAATAAACAATAAACAATAAACAATAAACAATAAACAATAAACAATAAACAATAAACAATAAACAATAAACAATAAACAATAAACAATAAACAATAAACAATAAACAATAAACAATAAACAATAAACAATAAACAATAAACAATAAACAATAAACAATAAACAATAAACAATAAACAATAAACAATAAACAATAAACAATAAACTATAAACAATAAACAATAAACAATAAACAATAAACAATAAACAATAAACAATAAACAATAAACAATAAACAATAAACAATAAACAATAAACAATAAACAATAAACAATAAACATTAAACAATAAACAATAAACAATAAACAATAAACAATAAACAATAAACAATAAACAATAAACAGTAAACAATAAACAATAAACAATAAACAATAAACAATAAACAATAAACAATAAACAATAAACAATAAACAATAAACAATAAACAATAAACAATAAACAATAAACAATAAACAATAAACAATAAACAATAAACAATAAACAATAAACAATAAACAATAAACAATAAACAATAAACAATAAACAATAAACAATAAACAATAAACAATAAACAATAAACAATAAACAATAAACAATAAACAATAAACAATAAACAATAAACAATAAACAATAAACAATAAACAATAAACAATAAACAATAAACAATAAACAATAAACAATAAACAATAAACAATAAACAATAAACAATAAACAATAAACAATAAACAATAAACAATAAACAATAAACAATAAACAATAAACAATAAACAATAAACAATAAACAATAAACAATAAACAATAAACAATAAACAATAAACAATAAACAATAAACAATAAACAATAAACAATAAACAATAAACAATAAACAATAAACAATAAACAATAAACAATAAACAATAAACAATAAACAATAAACAATAAACAATAAACAATAAACAATAAACAATAAACAATAAACAATAAACAATAAACAATAAACAATAAACAATAAACAATAAACAATAAACAATAAACAATAAACAATAAACAATAAACAATAAACAATAAACAATAAACAATAAACAATAAACAATAAACAATAAACAATAAACAATAAACAATAAACAATAAACAATAAACAATAAACAATAAACAATAAACAATAAACAATAAACAATAAACAATAAACAATAAACAATAAACAATAAACAATAAACAATTTGTAAAATGCTTAATTCACGAACATGTGTACTCGTTTACCTCATCTGCGCAGTGTCAGTTTCACCGGACCATTAAAAAAACTGAAATTAGCAAGCATGTTTTAGACTGTTATACAAACATTCTAGATGAAGGAAATTTGCTTATGCTCATGGTTAATACTATAGCAAACAATTTAAACTGTCCATCTGCACGAAGGCAGCGAAGAAAAAAACTTTCAAAAACAAATATTTTCAAAAGATGGACAATGTTCATTTAGGATCAAAAATTTTAAACATTTCGCAATATTTTGGGCCTCAAAAACAAATGAACTTTTTCCTTCTTGCAATTCCCTTGGTTCCTATGATCTTTTTTTATTCAAACTAAACTATTTGATAGGGTTTATAGCCATTTGTTCTATACAGGCTCTCGCATAGAATGTGTCCGTTTTTTTTTAAATATTCAAAAAAGTTTTTAGAATGACCTTCAAAGTAACTCTTAAACTATACCTATACAAGGGAAAAAATAAATTTTCATACAAAACAACCCATTTGCTTCTAAATGGTTTCATTTTATCAAGAATTTGTGTTTGTGAGTTCTCAAAAAATAGATTCCTTAGAACTTTGTTACGTAGTGGATTGTTACGTAGTGGATATTTTTCCTCTTTAATCTCAATAGTCGCGAATATTACTACTAGCACTTTTGCGCCATCTGCGAATGCAGATGTGCTAGCAGCCAAGATACTTTGCCCGGACTCTTACCCCAGGGGGGGACAATTTGTTTTCGCGCTCTACAGAGGGAAGAAGCAAACTGGCAATATCGTTGGGAATATAGGTCGGCTCTTTGAAAACCAATGCAAGCGCATTTCAATCCCAAAGATCTCAAAGGATTCAATAAAGTACAACGACTTACCAACGAATTGCCAACTACGTCCTCCGGGTGTCCAAACATAGGCCGTCGGATTGCCTCTTCAGTCAGACAGGGGTTAGTTTTGATTCACCACACTTCCGTCGACTTCCGATACTATTACGAAGGCTATCGATTTTCAACTCGCAATGTACTACGGCAACAATTCCAAATCACGGCGATTTTCTACTTCCGTTACAACTCTATATAGCCACGACTCTTTAGCAACATCCGACTCATAAACAGGTTCCAGGGATAGAGAGCTGGCTCATGTCTTGCCAGCTTTCAGGAAAACTTCCCCCCCCCCCCCGCCCTTCTTCTGAGGTTTTTCCTCAAACCCAATGCCCAGACAATGCAAAAAAGACGCGCGAGTAGTTTAAGCATTTTTTTGGTGGTCATCCCCTAGTTAGCCATTGCGCTTTAAGGACGCCCTCTCGATCTTAGGTCAAGAAGCGTCGCTTACACTGAGTAAATCTAGATCTTCAAAGAGTTTCACTAAAATTACTAACGATATTGCCAATAAGCTTCGGGAGCATTTGTTGCCACGCAACACTACCCCTCCCTTTAAAAGAAAGACATCGGTGGTTTTTTTTTCTTATTTTTTTTTGTTTTGTTTTTTTCTTTGTTTTTTTTTTGCTTTTTTTCGATCCCTCCTGAGTGGTCCTGACGGAAATATTGCTAAGAGTAACAAAACTATGTTCTCTACTTGAATTTAAACTACTAGCCGCCAAACAACAAAAAATTCCATTTTTCAATAGAGAGACGCTAAGCGCTTGTTCGAACATTCAAAATCTTCAGTTTTATACTGGCGTTCCCGAGGTTAACTGAAATACCTAACCTAAGGAAAGCTTGTATGACCGTGGTTCCCTTGTTCTAGGATCGAAGACAAACCCCTAGGCGATGATTGGTTCTTGCAAGCATAGGAATACTGTCCCCCAAAGGTCAGCTTATTCCCAGAAGGGGTTACACGCACACGAGACCCAAATGATTCTGAATGATCAAATAGCTATTTAGTGTTTCCGAGTTTCCTGAGCATCAATTTTCTACCAATTCGCTTAACCAACCGCAAGTATATGTTTCACTCTGAAGCTTCTGGGTTCAATCAAAATTTACACCCAGGAACTAAAGTGTGGCCGTGACTCCCTTGCACCAGAATTTAAGACCGAAGTCGAGGCGGTGATTGAGTCTTGCAAGCATAGGAATACTTCCGCCAACATCCTCAGCTTGATTCCGAAGGGGGTGACACACACACGGACTCAAATAATTGCGTTTGAACAAGAAAAAAAAACAGAAATAATACAAAAGAAAGCGGACAAGTTCGGACATTAAAACTGCTAAGGAATGTTATATTTTCTAACAAACTTCGTGCTGAATGATCCAGTTTTACTTTGAAATCTACATATTTAAAAAGGTGTATGTTACACCTACAGGTACATTAAATATTGTACTAAATAAAAAAAAAAACTAATCATTACTATCTTTAAAAAAAAAGTTTGTAAGCTGGTACCAATTTTTCTTCATTCGGGGTCATATACGTTCATCGTGGTAAACCACTCCGTCTCTATTTCAACCATCGGAAGCCCGAGGTGTTACTGACCTTCAACGTCTTCGACTCAGGTCTCCAGCAAATAAATTCCAATTGGTTAGCATCAAACGTATTAACAATTCATAACTCAATTTCAAATTCATACAAAAAAAAACTATAATAAAATCAACAATTTCTTTACGAAAAAAAAGGGGAGAGAAAATATGTTCAATTACTATTTCAATGCTCTATAATTATAATTTCAGGTAAACTTATATCATAAATTAAATATTATAAAACTTTTTTTTTTCTTATCTAGCCATTAAAAAAACCATCACCAAGCTTAGCCTAAAGTAGATTTTATACTTACAACTATTTATCTAAAATTATTAAAAAAAACTATTATCTAACGCAACCTGAAACTGTCTAGCTAGAACGACACTCGAACAAGCGCCTACTCAGCTTCGCGTACCAATTTTACTTTCCAGTGACGACTTGTGCGCTCACCTTAACTAAAACAGCATGAAAGTAACAATTTGTGGGGTAGGCAGGAATTCATGGATTATCCTCTGAAATATTCTACTGAACACTTAAGAAAAATAAAATAAAAATGAAAATAATTTTTGAAAATAACAAATATAAATCAACTCACGAGACACTCGAACAAATTTCTTAGAAACTAGTTTTTCTTCATAGCTTCCGTGCTATACGCACCTGTTTTCCCCGTGTCTATATCTTCCAAAAAATATGTATTGGATCCCATTTTTCTAACAACTTTGCACTTAATATAAAGCGGACCCAACTTTGCACAATAATTCTTCGACGCATCTGATAATGCAAAGTTCTTACGCCACACGATTTCGCCAACACTATAATTTATCACACGCGTCCGTAAATCATATCGGGATTTTGAAGTTTCGTACGCTTTACGGATATTTTCTTTCACTACTTCTCGCATCTTAGAAAGCTTTTCAAGGGCTCTTTCACGGTCTTTTTCATCAGACGACGAACGGGTACAATCTTCGGATCTCATTTCCCTGCCATAGTTGAGATAAAAGGGGGTGAATTTCGTACTTTCATGGACTGATGTATTTATCGCACACACAATCTCCGGTATAAGCAAATCCCACTCCCTTTGATCTGAACCCAAGTAACACCTAATTGTAGTCCCTATAATACGATTGGTCCTTTCGGTAGGATTCGCTTTAGGGTGGTAGAACGAATTTTTCCAGTGTTTAATGTTAAGGTCGGACAAAAGTTTGGTAAAGTTATGCGAAATGAACTGCTTTCCATTGTCCGTTACGACAATTTCTGGGATTCCAAAACGACACTTGATTTCCTCGCGAAAAAATTGTACCAGGACCTTTGCGTTTGCAGCTCTATATGGTTTCGCAACGACCAACTTAGAAAACCAATCCGTAGCCACTAGAAGAACACAATTACCATCTTTCGATCTAGGGAAATGCGTTACGAAGTCCAACGAGATCACTTGAAAAGGATAGTCAGCAGGTTTCTGAGCTCCCATGGGGGCCACTTCACAACGATTAGTAGACTTCGATCGCTTACACACCTCACATTTAGAAATGTATTTCCGAACGTCGTTATACATTCCTGGCCAAAAGAAAAACTGTCCAATTCTTTTCGACGTCTTACTAATGCCAAAATGACAACCACTTGGACTATCGTGATATTTACCAAGAATTTTTAAACGGCAGGATTCCGGAACGACGTTTTTCCACTCCAACGAATCATCTGGTGTTTTGATTCTGCTCCGAAACTGCAACCTACAATCATGAACTCTAAACTTGGGATGATCTTTCGGGCAACTTTCAACGTTTTGCTTCATTTTAATGTACCAACTATCTGACGGCAGAAATTCTAAAGAAGAAATTGTCGTTTCCGGTATTCTCGACAGTGCATCAGGTACGACATTTGACGATCCTTTTTTATAAACCACTTCAAAATCGAACGAGCCTAACTTGAGTGCCCAACGCGCTAAACGACCATAAGGATCTTTAACTTTATTCAGACATGTTAATGCTTGATGATCCGTAACAACCACAAAATGCGAACCCTCTATGTAGTGGCGAAACTGTTCTATTGCCTTAACAACAGCCAAGCATTCCTTTTCTGAAACATGGTACTTTTTCTGCGACCCTGTTAACTTTTGTGACATAAATGCGATCACCTTTTCTTCCATACCCTCGCCCTGGCACAGAACCGCTCCAATCGCGCCTCCACTGGCATCACACTCGATCCGAAAAGGTTTGGAATAATCAGGAACAGATAGAATTGCAGCGGAAACAAGAGCAGATTTTAAAACCGAAAAGGATTCTAATGCAGCATCCGTCATTTTAAAACCATCTCCCTTTTTCGTTACATCAGTTAAAGCTGCAGCTATTTTGGAATAATTTGGAACAAATCGCCGGTAATAACCAGCCATTCCCAAAAATCTTCTAACTTCCGTACATGATTTGGGAACGGGATAGTTAACAATAGCCGAAACTTTTTGAGGGTCGGTATGGATGCCCTCTTTGTCCAGGATGTACCCCAAGTAACGAACCGACGGAACACAGAAAAAAGATTTTTCCTTATTTATTGTAATCCCGGCCTTGGAAAGCCTTTCTGCCACTATTTTTATCATCTCAACGTGCTCTTCGAATGACGATGTCGCTATCAGAACATCGTCCAAAAAGTTCCAAACCTTCGGTTGTAGATCGACACCTAATATTCTCTGAATTAACCGACTTAAGGTAGCAGGAGCATTAGTCAACCCAAACGGCATAACCTTAAAATGATATAAACCACGTCCCGGGATTGTAAAAGCAGTTTTACACTTATCCGAATCTTTTAATGGAACCTGCCAAAAACTGTCGCTCAAATCTATTGTAGAAAGAAACGCTGTACCTTCAATTTTACTTAAAATGTCATCTATGTATGGGAGGGGGTACGCATCCTTTCTTGTGACAACGTTCAGCTTTCGAGAATCCAAACATAACCGAACCTTTCCATTTTTCTTAGCAACGCATAGTAGAGGGTTATTCCACGAACTGGCAGAGGGTTCTACAACATCTAAAGACAACATGCGATCGAGTTCACGGTAAATTTGTTCTAATCGGAATTTAGAAACGGGATAGTAACGCTGTTTAAGGGGTTTGGCATTTCCTGTATCAATCTCGTGCTCCATTATACTAGTTCTCCCAAGCTCCTTTTCCGTAGTATATCGAAAATTAGCAACAACACCCGACAACATTTCCCGCTGACTATTAGTTAACTCGTTTGCACAAGTAGGTTCCACTTCTGTACACAGAGAATCGCAATTTTGAACTCGGTCCAGTAAACTACCAAATTGAGGGATTATGCCAAAAGCTTTCCAAAAATCGCTACCAAGTATCAACTGCTTCTTTATTGAGGGAAGAATAAGAGTAGGAATAACGCACGTTTTCCCTTTAACTTCGAATGGAACATTAACGTATTCTCCAGCAAGGTGCTTAGTTCCATCAGCCGTAACAACAGACTGTTCTACGGGGTGCTTGACTAGAGATAAACTTTCAAGTCTTTTAATACCATCTAAACCAATTATTGTGCACATTGCTCCGGAATCAAGCAATCCAACAAATGATCGACCTAGCACATTAACACGTAAATGAGGCCGATTATCGTTTACCACATAAGTAACCAAGGATTCTAAGCTAAATGAAAAATGATTTTCGAAGTTATCAGGAAGAGTTTGAGCATCAATTGCGAAACTCGAGGCCTCTTCTAATTCCTCGGTCTCGCTGATTCTTTTCCCGAGTGGCATTCACGATTTGGACAGTTTCGAGAGATAACTCCTTTATAACCACACTTATAACTAATCTTCCGAAAATCAATCATTTTCACCGAGCCATGCTTGACTACATTCAGAGCCAAAAAATCAAAGCAGTCAAATTTTCCTTCTTCAACCAAATCATACAAACAATCATGCATGACAACGACGCTTCCGTATTTGAAACACTTTTGCGATACATGATGAGGTAAAAAAGGACGCAGACTATCAGCAACGAACGTCTCGATGCTGATTTCCTTCCCTTGACGACTTTCAACCTTTTGGATCATAACTGATATGTATCAGTTCTGAGCGATCTATGTAGGCTATCAGATGATTTTTTATTTTTCGTTTTGCCTAGAAGGACAAAATCATGACTAGGTAACCGCAATGAACTGTCCAGCATGTGCTACAGCTTTTTTGAACATGTGGTCCTGGTATTTATTCAGATTTTTCCTTTTGAAACATTAATGATCGTCTATCAATAACGAGCATTATCAACAATGATGCGAGGATAGTCGTTCGGGAATGATTGAGGGAGCGACGTTCAAAATGTATCACCAAGTATGTCGATCACCGTCGATTAGCCACGTGACGAATAGCAACGGTAGCCTCCGATGGGGCATGGTATATCTTCTTGTATCAAGTTAGTGTTGATTTTCGACATATGTTCAATGGGTACTTTTACCACGTGCGTATCACAGCACTCGGAGAAAGCATCATTCTAGCTAGAAACCATTCCTGATTGCTTTTCTTGAGCGATTTTCCGACCATTGCTTATAACACATGATTTCACCCCGAGGACGTGGGCACGAATAAAAAAAATGATCTTCAGAAGAACAATTCCAGCATTTCGCACGCGGTCTCGGCTGACCAGATTCCACCACGGCCACGCCTGCAGCTTCCTCCTGCTGCCCCGAATTTTCTACATCCTCATCTAACCTATTCTCATCAACCTCAGGAAAAACGGTAAAATTTTGATTTGTTCCAACCTCCTCCCCAGCTGAATAAGATGTTTGCATGGAGTGAACAGCTCTAGAACGCGCCGGAGTGGAGAGTGACGGCTCCAGCATGCATGCATACGGTAATCGTCTAACATAACGCCTTCGGTCCAGGAGAAACTTAGCAGACTCAATTTTTTTACAGATTTGCGTCAGCTCATCCGTTGATGATGGGTCCTGTAACATCACTTTCTCCATATAGAAAGAATTCAAATTTTTCCTTAAGTAAAATAGCTTCTGCCGATCTGACAACGGAAACCTTATCCACCTAAATAAAATATTCATAGCAGAAAAATATGAGGTAAATGATTCTTCCTCCCCTTGAAGCCGAGCTTCAATCTCTTCCATCAAAAGCTCATCGTAATGCTGCGGTAAAAACTGATCGCGAAGTTTTCTTTGAAAATCGTCCCAGGAAACGAACGACAAATATTTTTCACGGTACCACCGTTTTGCAGTTCCAGTCAACAAGTAAACTACCGACGACAACATCTCACCATCGGACACTTGGGCTGCCCTTTTGTATAAAGTTACCGTATCTAAAAAATCATTCGCACTAAGTCCCCCATCACTACTGAATTGAATATTCCACTGATGAATGGGTTTGGACTTACAACGACCGAGGGAAGAAGAAGGAGGGGTGTCTTGAGCAGCTAAATAATCAATACGCTGTTGTCTACTCATTACCACGTTCTCTAAAGATTGCAACGTTGCTTGTAATCGAGAAATCCTATCAAATATTACAGTGTTATCAGGGTGGTTTTGATGATCAACGTTCCTAGGTAAATTGTAATGCCTCTCCGGCGGGTAAGATGGATCAGCTACGTAAGTTGTCGAATTTTGTCGCGCATGGAAAGGTTCTCCACCGAGATTCCTAGTTGGTTTAGGTATAGCACCCGTTCGAACACGCGGCGTCGGAGGATTTTCGTAGGGGGGGAGTTCTTCATCCGAGTCGAGTCGTATGTTATCAAAAACGCCCGTCGTGTTAGAATATTGCACGGATAGTTTCGAAATTCGATCTTCGAGATCGTTTATCGTTTGGTTCAATTCGGGTTCTCGGAATGTTATTTGTTTTGGCTTAGCCATACCAGATTTAAGCAACGATTTTTGAGTTAAATCACCGATCGCGGAGGGGAATTGTTTTGTGATATCTTCCAAAATAGTACGAGCCTGCAAGAGTAAAATTTCCCGAGATGTTTTGAAGGCGGAATCATTAGTAGCAATTCTTTTCGCTCTGTCGGCTAGGTGAACAAACTGGGAGAAAAACGGAGAAACATTATCGAAGCTTTTAGTGACCATGGCCTCTTCAAGTTTTGGATAGAGAATATCGATATACTGGGTCATTTTATCGATCTCCTCTTTAACATCCACAAATGGATCGAGTATTGGAGATTCTATTTCCCCACAGTGTTCTTTATGGAGTGTGTCATCGAGAATCCTCTCCTTCAGCTCCCTACTCAAGGTATTGGTTATCTTCCGAATCGAGCACTCGTAGTGGATTTGCTCGTCGGATAGAAATTTCACATCCATGTCGCAAACTATAGCAACTAATAAAAGGCCAGTATCAAAATCAATCAAGATGAATAAGAACTCACGAAGAAGAGAAAAAAAAATCCAATCAACTTATGAACAGAGCGGTGATACTAGAAAACAAAATAAACCAAAAAACTATCTTACCTTCAGTGTGAAGAAGTGGAAATGATTTGGGCAGTTCGAGCGTAGCCCAATTACGCTTTGCTACTCCAAAAACAATGCACCCAGCTTGGGCCTTTTCCTAGCTGTGATGAATTTATTGCACTATCCTTTATTTTAACTCCAACTATTCTATTTAAGAAAGGAGACCACCAAAGGCACAATTATATTCTTCCCAACCACGATTTTTCTGAAGAATGCAAGAACTGGGTCGTAACTGATCCGTTTACTGCAAAAAAAAAACCGCTTAAACAAGAATTCTTCGTATCTTCTCCGCAAACACTTTTTTTTTTAATATTCTTATTTTTAACAATAAATCCCCAACCCACAACCACACCACTTAAAATGGCTCAGCTTTGTATCGAATGCCAAATTTTTATCGGTTGGTACAATTTAACGCACTATTCTGCTTTTTTTATGGAAACTCACTATTTTTACCAAGGAAAACTAAATTTACAAACAACACTAGAAAAATAGATATTTCATAACAAAAAGACCTTTTTGTGGTCTATTTCACCGTATACAGGAACTTCTTCTCAACTCCCAAACTGCATGCAAAAACTCGCTGACGAGATTATTAGCGACGAGATTTTTCTCGTTTTTCGGTTTTGCACAGGAACCAATGAAAATTTATTCCGACGAAAACTTGTTCCGACGGAGATTCGAACTTAAACTATCGTTATTCAACTAACTTAACTTATATTTTTTTCTTAAACTAAGTTCGTACTCCGAGCGAGTAAAATGATTCCACGGCGGTTCTTATGAAACTGATGTGATGTGCGCTAAATAATATGCGCCAACTCACGTGCTATAAAATTGATGGTGTTGAAAATATTTTCTCTCCGAAAAAGTAATACTCAATTTATTATGGTTAAACCAGTTCAAAGTGCAGTAAAATTAAAAAGAAGATTGAATCAACTCTGATATATGAGAATAATTTAAAATCGAACGTAAAAGATTTCAACTAAACTGGATCAAAATTGCAATCAAACTAGATCAAAATTAAGCCGATTTATTGGGCGCCATTGTTACGTAGTGGATTGTTACGTAGTGGATATTTTTCCTCTTTAATCTCAATAGTCGCGAATATTACTACTAGCACTTTTGCGCCATCTGCGAATGCAGATGTGCTAGCAGCCAAGATACTTTGCCCGGACTCTTACCCCAGGGGGGGACAATTTGTTTTCGCGCTCTACAGAGGGAAGAAGCAAACTGGCAATATCGTTGGGAATATAGGTCGGCTCTTTGAAAACCAATGCAAGCGCATTTCAATCCCAAAGATCTCAAAGGATTCAATAAAGTACAACGACTTACCAACGAATTGCCAACTACGTCCTCCGGGTGTCCAAACATAGGCCGTCGGATTGCCTCTTCAGTCAGACAGGGGTTAGTTTTGATTCACCACACTTCCGTCGACTTCCGATACTATTACGAAGGCTATCGATTTTCAACTCGCAATGTACTACGGCAACAATTCCAAATCACGGCGATTTTCTACTTCCGTTACAACTCTATATAGCCACGACTCTTTAGCAACATCCGACTCATAAACAGGTTCCAGGGATAGAGAGCTGGCTCATGTCTTGCCAGCTTTCAGGAAAACTTCCCCCCCCCCCCCCGCCTTTCTTCTGAGGTTTTTCCTCAAACCCAATGCCCAGACAATGCAAAAAAGACGCGCGAGTAGTTTAAGCATGTTTTTGGTGGTCGTAGTCGACCATCCCCTAGTTAGCCATTGCGCTTTAAGGACGCCCTCTCGATCTTAGGTCAAGAAGCGTCGCTTACACTGAGTAAATCTAGATCTTCAAAGAGTTTCACTAAAATTACTAACGATATTGCCAATAAGCTTCGGGAGCATTTGTTGCCACGCAACAACTTTAAAACTTCATTTCAAGTTATATACAAAAATCTCCAAATAAAAACCCAATTTAAACTATTTGATACTCAATTAAAAGGCTTTCAAACGCAGACAAAGTTTTTCAGATATTTCAACTTCAGACTCAATTAGTGATGATTATTTTCCAAAATTTCATGTACAAGATTGTCGGAATTCCAGTATTTTGTAGCCAGTTCACCAGCAACGTTTTCAAAATTTTATCAAAATGTATAATATTAAGCAGAACGTTTTCTAAATGGTCGAGTTTGATGAAGGACAATTGTGACGTTTTGATTTATTTATGCGAAAGTACAGTGGGTATACAAATTCAATTAAAATAAATTTTTTCAGCTATTATGCAAAATAACGCCCGTTTGCATGTGTACGGTTTTAGAAGAGATTGTTTTGATCCGTTTTGATAAAAAAAAAGTCGTACAGGCCAGGCGTACAGGTCACTTGAATGTAAACAACAGTACGCAGCCAAAATTTGGTTGAACTCTACTCGATTTTTCCAATGGTTTTTTTTATAGTTTATTTATAATTATCGGGATAGTCAATATCACAAGTCATGGCTTGAAACTCTTTCAATTTTGTAAGAATTTGAAATCTATTTCTGGTGTCCTTCTGAAATACCGTTATTTTGTCTTATTTTGATGTATTATTCACATTTATTTCAAATCGTTTGAAACACGTATTTCACAAATTTTCAAATTTTTTTATCTTACTTTTCTTTTATTATCAATTTTTTCATTGTAAATCTATTAAGTTTATGTGTCTTTTTTTAAAAAGTTTTTCTTGCTCTACTATGTAGCGACTTGTTTTATTTTGATTTGTGATGTTTTATTGGGTTTCGTCTAATTTTGCCATGTTCTCCCATGTTTATACTGTTTCAGATTATTATATCTTGATTAATAATTTGCTATATTTTGGTTTCCTGTTTCATCTTGTTTCATTATATTTTACTAAGTTTTAGTCTTGTTATGTCTAGTTCAACATTTTTCCATCTAGTTCTGTGCTGCTCACACTTATTTTTTATTTAAAATGGCAACTCATTAAGTTTAAGAGAGTGATATTATTCGTCAAACAGTATGGATTTTTCTTATCAACATTACACACAATAAATCATTCTGATATCAGGCCATATCAAAGAGGGTAGTTTTATTCTTCATGGTTAATTAACCCCACTGTTTTTCACGATTGATGTTCCTAAACCTATTGCATAAGTTTTTTTAAGGTTTTGGAATCTGTTATAAAAAGTTAATTTTTTCTTGATAATGAACCTTATTTTGAAAGCTGGAGAAATATGGCATCATTTATAGAATATTTTCATTTTTAATAATTTATTTTGTGACTTAAAAAAACTTTTGTTTTCTGTTGGATTTGAACCGTTTCTTTATATTATTAAGTTTTCACTAATTTTGAAAATTTTTAACAACCATCAAATTGTTTAAATGTTGAAGAGATGAAAATCTCTTTTGAGCGGTATAAGCGCGTGGAATATGTCTTCTCCTTACACATGGTATGCTAAAGAAATTCATGAGAAATGAAAACATAATTTTGTCAACAATTTTAAATTGCAAACTTACACACACGAAGCACCAAATATTTGCATTGCATATCACATTATCGCAATGATGAAGGAAATGCTAATGCAAAATAAAACATTGAATATTTCAGCAGCAAGAAACCCCAGCAGTGGCCTTCAGTCACTTCAGTATTCACTGAAACATTGAACGAACGCAAACAATTGATGTAATTACAGCGAGTATTCCGGTGCAATTTCTCTTTCGTCTTACTGAAGGCTGCCTCCTGCTTTTGCTTCTGGTGGTGGTGTCCATCATTAATTAATCAACTTAAGCTCCCGCATTCTTTTTACTTTGCAGGTTTCCTTCGTAGCAAGGCAGCCAGCGGCACATTTGTGGAACTCCGATGCCTTCATTACTGAATGAGTGTGGGGGTGGTCGGATGGATGGTCAGTTGAAATTTTTCACCATTCGTCGCTTCATGCGGGCTTCATTATACGCTGGACTGGATATTGAGTAGTTGGTTGCCTGCTGGATGGATGCAAAGTGATGTCGAAGAAAGCTGCTCGCCCACGCGAGTTTTCTGAGAGATTGGAAAGGTAATCAAACACTTTTTGTTTGGATTTTTCATTAAAATAAACGTTAGATTTTATGCTTAGTTTCGAAAAAAAGTAAGGCAAGAAATAAAATATTACTCAAAATTGTTATGATGTAGACCAAGAAAAAGAGATAGAGATGCCTTCATTTTTCAGTTTTCTTGAATCAAAGCTTTCAAATTCCAACCAAGCTAGAAAAAATAACAATATCATAACTGCACAAGAATTAAGAAAATTGATTTCTAAACCTATTTTTCTTCTCATGATCACTATGCAACTTCGAAAAAATGAAAAATTGTACTGGAACGACTCAAAATAAACTAGAATCAAAGTTTTTATCTATTCTTTTTCTGCTAAGTCATTAATAAATTGATCAAAATCACGTCCCATATTCTGAACTAGAAATTTGCTTGAAAAATAAATTTTAAGCAGTTTTGTTTGATGATTTGAAATTAATATTAATAATATCAACAGAAAACGAACACGATTAAAAAATTTGGAAAAAAAACCAGGATTGAAAGCTTCGAACATAAGAATCAGTGTACCGGAAAAGAATATTTGAAAAAGAGCACTAGATTGAAAAAGAAAATGATTTCGAATTTCAAACATAAATTTTAAGATCTGGTCAACCAATTAACCATGATGAAAAATGGTGCAATAAAATGATAATAATTGTTTATTATTAATCATCTTAGTTTAAATATCTTTACTTTAATTTTACTTGAAGAGTTAATAGAAACATATAGAAAAATATTCAATCACGAGTTGAAATGGGAATTTTCTATATGGAAGGAAATGTCTTTCTGAACATAAAGGAATTTATTCATAACACATGGTTGATGTTTGAATTAAATTTTATAAAAAAAAAGAATTAATTTAATTTTATTTCAAGAATGCCAGTGTTCGATGTCTAAGAAAAAATCATTTTTCTTATCAAAATTCTTCCTGTTAGTGAGACCAAAAAAGATTTTTTTACGTTCACTAAAATAACTTTACAAGTTCAATTCATCATTTAAAGATTATACTGATAAAGTACGTTTGGGAATTTTGATTTCTTGAATCATCAACAAAAACTGATAAAAATTAAAATAAGGAATTCTAAGATTTGTTGCTAATTGTGAAACACAAATCAAATTCCTATTAAGTTGATATTGCGCATTCAGCTTCAAAGTTGATTTTATGAATTTACGAACATTTAAAATATTAATTGAAAATGATGAACATTTCTTGAAATAATTTATTATTATTTAATAGTTCAACAGAAAATTTTTTCACAAAGAATGTCTTACCATTTAAAAAACATATTTAAAAAATTTAATTGATAACTCAGGGGAATGAATTTTTAGTGCGTATGTCAATATATAACTGATTTGGAAAATTTTGGTTTCGAATCAATTTTTAGATATTGTATATCACTCCGAGTAAAGAAAACTTTTTTTTTTTAAATATAGCTATACTTTCTCAATTTGTTGAGAGTAATGAGTACAACTATGCATACAAGATTGCCTGCTTTTCAAAAAAAAGCAAAAACCGGTTTGGCCCGGTTGCTCAGATATCGAGAAAAATAGCCAGATTTATCCAAAACCTAAGCAAAATCCAAACCAGAAAAACCAAAACAGCATTTTTTATACGATGTATAAATTTTTGACCTAGTTTCATAAAATACTCAAAAATGAATATTTTTTCACTTATTCACTTGAATTTTCAAGGAAAAATCCTGGAATTTTGTCTGATTTGCCCGGATATTGTTCGTTTTTTATTAAAAAATTTATGATCCAATGGCCGTATTTTGTCAGGTTTTAAGGATAAAAATGCCTGGATTTTCCCGTCTTAAAAACGATCAGAGAAATTTCTGGAAAACTTTGGAATGACGTACACGGTAATTATAAATTTTCCCATATATGTTTTCATCTAATGAATAGAGAAAAGTAAGAGGCTGAATATTCCTTTTAAGATTATTCGAAATTAGTTTTTCATGTTATGCTTACAAACTACACAAAACCCGATAAAATACTTTATTTAAAAAAAAAATCAGGCGCTCATATTTCTTTTGAACAAACAAATTATAAGATTTGTGCGCTACGAAGCTTTCGAGTATGTTGCTCTATTCGGGTGTTTATTGCATACTCAACGGCGATTATCACGATTCAAAAATGCCTTTATGAATACGGGATTTTTAGGTAACAAGTTAATATTTCTCATTAAATTGCTCTCATCAAAAAAGAGCACATTTCGTAAAATTTCACTAGAAGAAGAGTACGGCCATTTCTTGATTGAAAAAGAGTACATGTACTATTAAAAAAATAAGTATGGTAACCCTAGGTCAAACCCCTTAAACACACCGCCTTGGCGTGATAAACGACAATATCGCGAAAACAGAGAACAATTAATATGAAACCCTCTGTTTCTGAACCCTCTTTCGGACTTGGATACCCAGTAACCAGAAATCAATTGCTCATCTTTCCAAACCCAATGGCAAATTTTCATCACAATCCGATGTATGTAAACTAATGCTGGTATTGCAAAAAAAAAAACATGAACAGTCAATATGGACGACCTCTTTTGGCAACCCCTGATCCAAAATTATAAAAATTTAACCAATTGCCCATTAGACTGAGTCGATTTCGGATGGTTTTCGAATTTCTCAAACCCTGGGACCTAAAAAGCTTCGTTTCGGTACAAAACTCATCCATGATTTTTTGCAGAATTTTTAATGAATGACTGAATTTGAACATCACTGCTGGGTGCCTAGCGAGGTATTGCATGACTACTTTTCATGCAATACTTTGCAAGACTCCAGCAGTGGTGTCAATTGAGTTTATTGTTTATCAATGCGAAAAGACATACCCCTGTTAAACATCTAATTACTTGTTTGCCTAATAAGATACGAAGTTACGGTCTTGAATAAAGCTGTTTTGCGGAAAATTTCCTTTATGAAACTTATAAATTGGCACAAAAACCAAAAGCAAAAAAAGTTGAAATTAACTCATGTCAACGTCGCTTAAAAATTCTGCAAAAAATCATGGATGAGTTTTGGACCAAGACGAAGCTTTTTAGACCCCAGGGTTTGAAAAATTCAAAAATGACCCAAAATCGACTCAGTTTATTGCCCATCCCTCCAAATCCCATGTGCAAATTCCCAACTCCAACAGCAAATCACGACAATATTAGGTCGACCCCTGACCCAAAATTGGAGAATTAAAAAAGATTGCCTTTTCCTCAAAACTAACATGCGCGATTTTTCATGTCATTCCAATATAGAATCACGTAATTGTCTCAAAAACAGAGAACAATCAATATGGACGACCCTTTTTTTGATCTTTATTTTCTATCCTGATCCAGAATTGAATACCTGGAATCAAATTCCCGTCTCACTTAACATCCATAAGGAAATTTTCATCTCAATCCGATGGAAAATGACGTCTTTCTCGCAAGAACAATGAACAGTAAAAATGAATGACCTCTTTTGGCAACTCGAGTCCCTAAATTTGATAGGGAAAAGGTTTCCTAAATGGGCCTATCGGGTTAAATGACCCTACGGCTGTTTGATGAAATGGCTGACTAGACAGCTTATCTGACCAATGCATTTTTAGGGTGATACGCTTAGAACATAAGGCAAGAAAGAATTTTGTGAATTTACAAACTCAAAAAAATTTAAAAAATCATTCAAGGTTTTGATACATTTTGATGTAATATTTCGACATTTAAAAATTATACGTAAAGAAGTTTAAAACAAAAACTAGGCTCTTTTTTGTTTCTTACTCAAATGAACTTAAGAAATTAAACATATTTCAGCTTTTGTGGAGTTTCAATAATAATTATATAGTGGAATAATAGAGTGTTTTTGTATGACCCCATCATGTTTGTAAAATGCCTCCATCCTGAAATAACAGGTTAAATAGAATAAATAAATGATTTTTATCATTGAACCTTCAAATCTAAGCTCTGAATAACATCTTAAGAGAGAATTGAAGATCCAAAAACAGACTTGATAAAGTTTTTCTCATGGATGAACTGCCTCCATAGTATGGCAACCCTAACTTTTGTTTTATTCCATAAAATTATAATATACATAGATTTTTATAAAACTTCAGCTTGATTGTACGAAAATTGTTACTTTCTAGCAGTTTCAATGAAATTATACGGAAATATTGCCCAAAAAACAGAAATTTTGTTCAAAACATAAATAGGCGCATTTAGCCCGCACGGTTTGAGGTTCGGCATTTTAGACAACACTTATAATAAAATCGTTTTCTTGGAAACAGAAGAAAATTTTAACATAAAAATTACTCCAATGTATGTATAGAAAACAGATGCCTGCACACGTGTATATAGTTTTTGTACACACATTCGATATGATGTTTGATTTAATCAGTGTTCTGCTTAATAGGCGCATATAGCCCGCTCCTCCCCTATCTGAAATCAATTGACTATCTCAGAACCTTCTTGTGCAAATTTTCATCTCATTCAAATGCAAAATTTCAAAAATACATCAAAACCAGCGAACAGTTATTATGGACGACCCCTTTAATCCCTTGGACCCTATTGAAATAGATTGTCCGTCTATGGATGTGCAAATTTTTATGTCAATGCAATGTACAGTAACAGTTGATCATCCCAATCCAATGCGTAATATCGTCAATATCGCAATGAACGGACGACCCCTTTGCCAGTCCCTTACCAAAAAGTTCGACTAATGATATCGGTTGCACGAGTCTCAAAACTCCCTTGTTCATATTTTTATCTAAACATAATGAATAAGAACGCAAATATTGCAAAAACAGTGAAAAGTTCATAAGAACGACCCCTTTTGCCGACCCTAAGATACTTTGAATCAATTGCTTTCAAAAGTATTATGTGCAAATTTTCATCCCAATCCGACGAAAAATAAAGTCAATATAGCGAAAACAATATTTGTCAGTATAAGTCGAAAATCTGGAAACATTTTTCATCATTCCTGGTCCTAATGAGCACTCATGCCAAATTACACGGCTGATTATATAAAAACCAAACAATCAAACTTACAGAAATTGTTTTTCATATAGATAACTTATGACGTGGGTTTGTTGTGTCGCAATTTCGCTACATCATATTTAAAGTTTGAGAAACAAATAAACTAGTGTTAAAATTTTTTGATAACTGGCATCCCTTAGAAAAAATATAAGAAGATTTGAATTGCTGGTACCAATGAATTTTCTACTATGGTTCGTTCAACGGTTCAATAATTATATAAGAGATCAGTATTTTTAGTGCCAGCATTTTTTAAACTTTGTGAGATTTGGACGTCCTGAATTTGAATGTTGATTACTAGTAAACCTATATATCTACATACATGGATATTTAAAACTAATTTTTGATTTTTGTATTTTTCGTCATTCAATCAAGAATTCAGAATTCAGAATTCAGGAATACCACGCTATCAAAAATAAAAACTGCAATTTTAAGAATTTTCAATCGATAAGATTACATCTGTTGCTGACTTCTATCAAATTTTCAGTATTTGATATTGAAAAACCAGTTTTTAATCAGAACCACCATCCAGTGTCTCAAATCTAAATCAATATTCCAATAAAAGCTTTGACAAACAAAATATTAAGTAAATTTTAAAAAATATATTCAAAGTAACAATCAGAGCCTAAGCAGATATTGCACTAAATGTGATTTCATTTCTATATCTTTGAAACACAAAAAAATTGTTTTCATGTTTATGAATATGATTCTCATCGGATAAAAAAAATATTTTCAAATTGTTATTCTACATATGAATACATTTTCATTTGATGCCCTCAAAGCCAAAGGGGTATTAGTGCAAAAATGATCAATAGAAAAAAGGTTCAGAATAAAGATTAAATGTTTAAAACACAAGTCAGTTATCATTGAAAAAAGTCAGAAAAGGAGCCAAAATGCGTTTTGCATCTGAAACAAAGATCCTAAGTTCTCAAAATTCAGAAAAAAAACCATGAAACTGAAATTTAGTAACTGAAGAAACAACACAAGACTTGAGAATCTCAATGAATTGAATCTTGAAAAAGATAAGATTAAAATCATAGAAAGATTCATGTTAAGAGAATCATCACTCAATGATGTTAGCAACTCCAGTATGAGATCGTTTTTTTTATCATTTGAGAAAAATCAATTGGAAAATGATATGATGAATTCAGGATATTTACTTCAGTAGATGATAAAATTTTGGTGAATAAGTTGAAAATGTTTAAACACGAATTTCAAATCTGAGACAGAAATTGGGATGGAAATTCAATATAGAAACTTTTTACTGTCAATTGATCCAATTTAAACAAATTCAGATTTCAAAATTTTGTTTTCAAAATAAGGGAGGGATAAGGATTGAGAATTTAAAAAACCAACGGAAATTTCAATAATAATGATTGAAAAGTGAAAAGTTAAAATAATACCCGGTTTTGCCCGAGTAAAATTCAGAAATGTTTACCATAAAGCTCTTTTCTCTCTTCTCTCTTAGCACTGTGAGCCAGTTTTTTAAGAATGCTGTTTACATTATTTTTGTACAGATTTTGGGTTGAAAATTTTGAAAGTGTTTTTTTGTAGAGAAATGAATCCAACTGTGTTAGAAGAAATTTCAGGGACTAGATAAGAGAAAATCGATATTGAAAAACACGCGAAAAAATTCGCCTTGTCTCCCGGTAGGACTTGAACTTGTTTTTCTCTTACCTAGTCCCTGAAATTTCATCTAACACAGTTGGATTCATTTCTCTACAAAAAAAGTTTCGCTGACTGAATGTTTGAGTCAAGACCCATCTCTGGGTCGCAGTTTAAAAATTTTGAAAGTTATTAGCAAGATTTTAGCATTCTCAGCCCTCAAAATCCGAGAGAACTCCTCCACTGGTTACTCTAGGGGGCCCCCTTAACTTTTGTAAGAGAAAAACTATTCTAGAGTTTATTTCACGGAGGCCCCATTAGTTGTTATATTAAAAATTTTCATTCCGATTTTCTTGTTTTGAGTTCTTTTCATAGATTCGTAGAAATTGAAGTAGTAAGACTAAGTAATGTTAAACTAAGCCGGGGGGCCAGGGAAAATACCCCTATAGCCCTCTTCCCCCCCCCCCCCCCCTTGGTCGCATTATTTGTGAGGATTTTTATTGCTGTACATTTCATGGATAAAGTCATGTTTACTAAAATAATTTATTAGAAGTTTTAATGAAGTTTCCATAATTCTTTTTCCAGACAATATCTTCGTTTTTGTATTATTCCAATTGAAAATTAAAGAATGAAGAATGAAGTAAGTGAAAAATCATTGAAATTCATTAGAAATTTAGATAATTGGTGGAATTTGCGTTGGTTTAAATACATTGTACCCTTTTTCCGAAAAAGATGTCGATGATAAAAATAATTCAAAATTAAAAATCTACTGAAGTTGTTTAAATAAGACCAAGCGGAAATACTGAGTTCCTGTGTTCCGTTCTCATAACAGTTTCAGTCTAAGATTTGACATTCAAATTGAACCTTTCCCAACCAATTTAACCGAAGTTTTATGCAAATGGTTTTGAGGTGCTTCTGTTTTGAAATTATCCTCTGCTGAAAAGAAAATCCTGAATTAAGCATATCATTTTCCGATTCACGATTCTCAAATAACTTTCCTTTTGAAAATATTTTCATTGTTGAATATTTCTATGTTGAGATTGATTTACTAAGATTTTCAAAAATTGTGCAGTTTCTTCAGTGTCATTTTTTTCTGATTTCTAAGAACTCTTAGACTAGCTCTTTATAAAAGGTAGGTACTGAAATCATTTGAATTGTTAATCCGTTTTTTTTAATATTTACTGATTCTGTTCTGTGAATATTTAATCTTTATTCTTTACCTATGTTTTCAAATGTTAGTTGCTGATTTTAATATTTGAGCTGATGAGAATCTTCATTTTTATTTAAAACTGTGATCTGCCCAATTTTTCAAGCTTCAAACTCATTGAGAAAAATGAAGAATCAAAATTTATTTTTCAAATCTTGATTTGATATAATGGTTTGGAGTTTGGAGACACTTAAATAAGGGTCTGAATAGAATCTGATTTTGAATTTTGAATTTTTCTCTCGGACTTCAATATCTGTGTCTCATTGGGAATTGTATTGAATTATCTTCTTCTTTTCTTATAATTTTGATTTTAAAATTTTAAATCATAATGTTCTCACCCAATTGTTGTAAGAAGAAAATTCATTCACTTTGGATGAAGCACACACATTGCGGATTTTGCATTTGTCAGTTGAAATAAAATTTCATTTTCAATCAAGTTATTTATGACTCTTCTGCAATGTTTGTACGTGATGTTTAAACAATTTTTGTTTGAAGACACCAGAAGTTCCCTTGGTTATTTGATAGTAATATCACAGAGAACAGACGTACAAGCTCGAACAAAAAATCTTCAAAAAAGTGTGTAAAATTTCAAATGCAGACATCCAAAAATATGTTGAAAATTGACTTTAAACAGTGGCACCTATTGCGCCGTTCAAAAGTTACAAGTCAAATTTTCAAGTGTACAGTTTTCGAAAAGGCGTAATCGTATATATGAACTCATAATTAAACTAGTGCCGCTGGAAATTATACACAAGTTTCGTGGGCTAGCTTGTACGTCTGTTCTCTGTGGTAATATACAAAACTCAGTTTCAATTCCTTTATATGTCTAGAATATTATATATGCTATGGGATGGTATATATAATAATCGATTCATATGGGCCCCCAATGGCTTAATCTAGGCCTGGCTGATATTAAAAAATTGCTTTTTGGATTTTGCGCTCTAATGTATTCATAATAAGTTCTAAAATACCGTATGAATGTGAAAGATAGTGCCTTACGTTATCAAGAATTGTAAGAAGTAGCAAAGATTTATCATGGAAGAATACAAAAAAAGGCCGTTTATTTTATTCAAAATTTTCTATTTCCACTTTTCATGTGAGTGTAAGTACATTTTCAAATAAACAGTATTTCACTACCGAAATCGTAGCATTTCGTTGCTTGAACTGTTAATAATGAACAATTCAATTTGTAGTAGAAGAGTATAAATATGAAGCAAATGATGGATCTTAATTTAGAAATTTAGTCAGACATATGTCTCACTCTAGATCAAGGACTGACTTTGTTTTGTTTGCAAAGCCTAGTGTTGCTAAAATTACTAACGATGTGATAGAAATCTTGAGCAAGAATGACCTAAATGGGTTAAACTCCTATAAAAAAAAAAGAAAAAAAAATAGAAATCTTCAGTGTTCCCGGATACAAATATTATCATTTTTAATTTGATAAACTTTCTGCATATCCTTAGTGACATCTCCACATTTCTTCTCGCTTCTATTCTCAATAGAAACTTTTATTTACCGACTTTTGATTTTCTCAAAAATAAAATTTTATTTTTGGAATATCCTTCATTTCAAATCTACATTTCACTCTCAGCACAGGCTTTTAAAATCTATAAAATCTTAAAAACAATCAATCAGCAGTAGCATTCATAAAAATCTGCGCTTCTTAAGCCAATTCCGTCTTTATTCACCGGAAGGACAATTCAAAACAAAGAGTTTGCAGCAACAATCTTAAAAATCTACGCTTCCTCTGCCAATTCCGTCTTCCTGCATCGGAAGGCCTAATTAAACCAAAAAAAAAAAACAGCAGCAGCCTTCAAAATCTGCGCTTTCCAAGCCAATCCATCTTTCTTTTGAAGACCGAATCAGAAGCAATTTTTGTAGCAGCAGCTATAAACATTAGCGTACTCTGTGTCAGGCTTGCAATTTCTCTAACGAGAATCACCGACGTGCTCGGTTTTCGATTCTCGGTAGAGATTCTCTGAAACGCACCGCAGAGATTTTTAGCCGAACCTCTGTTGAGAATCTGTAAATCAACACGACAGAGCGAACACACACTACAGTGACAAAAAAGTTTTCACCACGGAGAGCGACAGCGACGGCAGCTGGCTTGGCTTGTTGCGTTTACCAACACATACGAAGCTGTTTCACTCGCCCGAAACATTCAACGTTTGTTGATGCTATTATTATGCACACCATCGTGTTTGTTTTTGTCTTTGCTTTTTCGTGGATTGAACCAGCCTGTCCTGTGTTTTCACCGGAGTGCTCTACGGTGACGAATTGTCGCACGCCGGAGCTATTGGAATTAGGTGTGTGTGGCTTTCAAAACCGGGGTGCGAATAATGTGTGGAGAGAAACAAAAAACTCACCCGGGTGATTTGCAGCTATCGCACGGGGGTGATTTATTCTCCGTTCTCCGTCTTTCTCGGTAGAGAATGGCATCTCTGCTCTGTGTCATTCCTGTGTCATTCTACTGGAAGTCGAATCAGAATCATTTTTTACGTAGTTGCAGCCTTTCTCTCAGAGGCCAAATCAAGAACATTTTTTTCGTAGAAGCAGCGCTACCTACGCTTCTTAAGCCAATCCCTCTTTTTTTACCGGAAGAACGAATCAAAACAAACTATCTGCACTTCTCAAACCCATCCACGTTTTCCAACAGAAGGCCTAATTAAAACAAAAAATCAGCAGCAACCGTCTAAGAAATCAGCACTTCCTAAGCCAATCTGTCTTTTTCCGGGTGCCAAATAAGAAACAATTTTTTCGTACCAGCAGTCCTTAAAGTCTGTGCCAATCCGTCTTTCTACCGGAAGCCGAATTAGAAACTATTTTTGTAGCAGCACCTTTGACAATCTGCGTTCTCTTTGACAAACAAAACAAGATCAATGACTGACCTTGTTATATTTTTTTTGCCTAGTGTTGCCAAGTTACAAATATTTCCATTGCATATCCTTCATCATATCTCTACTTAAAAAAATAACAGAAGAGATAGGTATACTACTGTCGTGATTTTACGAATCTCAATTCAGAGATTCACCTAAACACGTCTGTCGCTCGCAAGAATAGATCAATGACTGACTTTGTTTTGTTTGTTTGTCAAGTGCTGCCAAAATAGCAAATGTGCTCAAAGCAATTTATTTTATTTTATTCATCTACAGTGTTGCCGAATACAACTTTTATTTTATTTTATTCCTAATTAAATTTGATTTACAACTACAACTACATAAAGCTTTCTTCAGTATTTTTGACATTTGTAAACTTTAACGGGTTAATAATCTGGAACGGATGAAATTTAAACATTATATACCTAATCTTTCTTAACTTCCAGGCCCTTTATTCAACCATTTATTTGTTTTACTCATGATTTATTTTTTATATTATTATGGCCGGCAATGTAACAGCTCAGAAACAAAATCAAACTTGATAATCTTAAAAGTGAAAAATTAACAATTCAAACTGAGTCGTCCGTTATCTACTCCCACTTTTGAAAAAAGCGACGGCAGCATCCTCTGGCACCAAACGATGGACCTAACCAAACCATGGAAGAGCCATCGATCCCACCAACTCAGCTGTTCCTAGTGCAGCTTTCTCACCTTCGCTTCGTGCCAGAAGACTTTTGCCAGCCCGAAAAATGGTGAAGGAAAAATCAAAAATCTCTCGGCTAAATTTTCCCACGGCACTTTCACTTCAGCAGCAGTTCGATGTTTAGCTATGAGTGAGCGATATCAAAGAGCAGCCTCGACTCGATAACGTTGGTTCGGTTGACTGTATGAAGGAATTTTACGTGGTGTGGTGGGCTCAACTCATAACAGAGAGCCGTCTGGTTGGGTGAGATGGTGCTCAGAAAGTTGGATGAGAATTAAATTCGAAAATACGATTCTGCTGCAACAAGGGGTAGGTTAGTGCCAAAGATGGCAAAAAGAAACGGGAGAAAGGTGACGAAATAAAGTTGCTTTTCCGGAGAAATGGAAAACTCACCTCTAAGGGATTGCAATACGGTTTTGGTAGGCTTCAAAACAATTCTTGATTAGGTCGTATGAGCCACTAGACATGTTTTGGGAAATCGATGTTTAAGTTCCGAATCCCATTTTCAATTCTCATTTTATTATTGCTGAACAAATTTGTCTGCAATTAAGAAAGAAAATGTAAAAGAAGACGCAGAACATGCTGGTGTACTTGAAATTAGTGTTAAATAAATTGTCATTAATAAAGATGTACTTACGACTTAATGCATTTCTCGCTTGGCGTAGACGTCTTTTTGGTCAATCGATAAAATAGATTGCAAAATTTGATTTGATTGGCCTAAATCTCCTGTAATTCTTTCGGAATTGATTAGAGAAATGCTTGAGTCAATAATATAATCCAATAAATCCACGTAAAATCTTCTTCCGATGATATCTGGAACACTGCGTGGTGGAACTGGCAATTGGGAATCTACCAGGACATTACCGGGCATTTCCTGTGCGCCACTGGCCATTCGAGAAATTTCTTAAGGCATCCATCGCTTTTAATTGTGTTGGTTTCCTCTGTAACGAAAATAATTGAAACTGGCTATTCACACGTAGAAAAATAAATTTTGTAAACAATTTATTCTACTCACCCGACAACAATTTGTAGTGTTTCACCTCGCTAAAACGGATAATATCACTCCTGTAGACACTTTTGTTTTGTTTTCACTTCTACATTATCACTTCCCGAAGCAATTTTCGTGACGATGCACAACGCCGTATAACCAACTCGCCACCTGTTTGTTTTTGCGACGTTTTGCATCACGGCAAATTCAAGGCAACGCAAAATGACGCAAAAACCAAACTGCACTCGAACATGAGAAAGTCATCATACGGCCTATATATAAATCATCTTTTTAAAGTTATTCATTGATCAAATGAAACCAAGTTTTTATCAAACACAGAATGCATGTTTATCAATCCTTTGCAGCCAATAACTCAGTTTTGTTGATATTGGTTTATAAGACCTAATCAAAACAAACTCTAGAATTCTTCAAGCCTACTTCTGAAAACTAATAGTTAATACTGAAAATGCATTTAATGGTGTTTTAAAATATTATTGAATTATTGAATTTGTTATGTATAAAGAAATTTTAATATTCAGAAATTAAGTATTTCTTTCAATAAAGAGACAATAAATTTTAAAAGACTCTACAAATCCACCGGTAGGCGGTAACCACTTAGCGCGTTTTGTTAAGCGCGGAAGACTTTGAATATTTTTTAGCACCTATACGCTTCGGGCAATTTTTCACTATAGTGTCCTACCTGGGATTTCTCAACCGGGACTAGAATTGTAGAGTGATTTCTTCAAATGTGATTCTGGTCAAACTTTATTCTAATAGTAAGTCTCAGCCAAAATAAACGGCAGATTTGAATTCATGAGAAAATCAATGCGGAGCCTGGGAATAAGCCAGTTTAGTAACGCAATCCCGATTTTTAATCCAAACTAGACAGATATTCTGATTGTAGCAGTGATGTTGAATCCGATCGTTGATTCTGATCCCAGAAACTTATTTTGGAATCTTATCCTGGACTCTGCTCCTAATCCTGCATTTTAATACTGGATTTTCCGATTTCGATCTCGAATCCCGATTCTTGATTCTATATCTGGATCACAATCCTTATCAAAGACACTGATCCTTAACACAGGTAGCAGATTGAATACTGCTTTTATACTTTGCTCCTTATTCCTGAAGCCAGTTTATAATTTTGAACTTAAACCTAGATCATGTATTCTTTGCATCCGGATTCTGAATTCTTTGCTCCCGGTAATCAATCCTGATTCTGTTACCGAATATTGAATACTAGATCCAATCATCAATCCCACAATCTATCGTAAATCTTGACTCAAATATCGGATCTATGATCATTAGACTGAGTCGATTTCGGGTCATTTTTGAATTTCTCAAACCCTGGGGTTTTAAAAAGCTTCGCCTTGGTTCAAAACTCATCCACGATTTTTTGCAGAATTTTTAAGTAACGATTACATGAGTAAATTTGAACTTTTAGGTTTGTATGGGAAAATTGAATATTTTGTACTGAAAAATCAACATCACTTTTGTTTCGTCTGTGGAACCAAGCCAGCTAATGGTTTTTTTTACCAATTTAGCAAATTCCTAAAGGAAATTTTCCGCTGAACAACTTTGTCGAAGATCGTAACCTCGTATCTTATCAGAAAAAAAAAAGTTATTACCTGTTTAAAAGGGGTATGTATTTTCTCATTGATTAACAATAAATTCAATTGACATCACTGTTCGAGCCTCGCCAAATGTTGCATGAAAAGTAGTCACGCCATACTTTGTTAGGCACCCTGCAGAGATGTCAATTGAATTTATTAATTATCAGTGCAAAAAAAAACATACCCATATTAAAAAGCTAATAACTTTTTTTTTCCTAATAAGATACGAAGTTACAATCTTCGACAAAGTTGTTCAGCGGAAAATTTTCTTCAGGAATTTTATAAATTGGCACAAAAACCATCAGCTGGCTCGGTTCCACCGATGAAACAAAAATGATGTTGATTTTTCAGTACAAAATATTCAATTTTCCCATACAAACCTAAAAGTTCAAATATACTCATGTAAACGTTATTTAAAAATTTTGCAAAAAATCATGGATGAGTTTTGGACCAAGACAAAGCTTTTTAGACCCCAGGGTTTGAGAAATTCAAAAATGACCTCAAATCGACTCAGTCTAATGGTCATACTGAAGCCGGATTTTGCTCTCTAGCCTTGAACCTTGACCTATGATTCTGTTCCTGCTTTTGATTCTTATCTTGGATCTGAAACAGATCTCGGATTTGATAAAGATCCCGGTTCTTTATCCTTATATTAATCCTTGATCTTGATCCTTGATCTTGATCCTTGATCTTGATCCTTGATCTTGATCCTTGATCTTGATCTTGATCTTGATCTAATCCAGACCTGAACTCGTCTGCTGATCCTGGAGTATGTTCTTGGATTTTTATCCTGATCAGCGGAAATCAGTGCAAAGGTTGAAAAAGTAGAATAAATTGATTTGGGGTAATTTTCAACTGAATCAAAGCAATCGAAAGATTCCTTTTCGTTCAACCACGGTTTGAGAAAAGTTATATCTTTTCATTGAGCGTTTTCGAAAACGATAATAAGCTGTTATCTAAACACCGGAAATGCTCTGGGGTCTGAAAAGCTTCGCCTAGGACCAAAACTCATCCCTGATATTTTGCAGAACTTTTGAAGTAACGTTTATCTGAGTAAATTTGATCTTTCCTGTTTGTATGGGAAAATTGAATATTTTATAATAAAAAGTCAACATCATTTTTGTTTCTTCTCTGGATCCGAGCCTATCATGGGTTTTGTTCCGAATTAAAAACTTATTAAAGGACACTGAACAGTTTTGTCTCTGACCGTGAATTTGTATCTGTATTTGACATCGCGAAGGGGGGGGGGGGATATTTTTTAAAATAATGCAAAAAACAAATAAATTTCATTAAATTGCACGAAAGCTTGTATGCAACAAAATTGCATACTGTAATGGCACAAAACCTGTAAAAGAAGTAAGTTTTTATCGAAAAAATCAATAAAATCAAGAATATAAATGATAAAATAACTCCTATTTTCCAATATTTGTTTTTTGGTCTAGTGGTCTGATTTTTTTTTCGAAATTTACATGAAATACTTCAAACTTTATAAATTCCCCCCTTTGGGGTTTTTATGGAAATTTCGAAGGGGGGTGACAGTAAAGAAATTGAAATTTTTTCCAGCCTAAGATACGAAGTTATTGTCTTGCACAAAGTTGTTCAGCGGAAAATTTCCATTAATCAATTATAAAATTGGTATACAAATCATTTGCAAGCTCGGTTCCAGAGAAGAAACAAAAAAGTGTTGATTTTTCAGAACCAAATATTCTATTATACCATAAAAACCTAAAAGTTAAAATTTACTCATGTAAACGTTACTTCAAAGTTTTGTGAAAAGCATGGATGAATTTCGAATCAAAACAAAACTTCAAAAACCCAGGGTTTGAGAAATTCACAAATTGAACCCATATCAACTTTGTCTTTTGGAACAGCTTATTAGATATTTTTAATCTTTTGAATGATAGATGATATCCAATTTTTTTAACTTCTGTATTTGACTTTGTTTAGAGTAGAAGCACAAGTTACTGAACAGGTCCAAGATATTGAACACTAGTAAAACACAAACCCATTGAAACAATAATGTACAGTAGAAAATTAAAACAAAAATATTTTGTGTAACTGTTGAAGCATTTTCTACCACTGTTTAAATTATTATCGAGAATTTGGAATTCTTAAAGCCATAATGAACAGAACATGAATATTTGTTAAAATTTTGAACTTGTTTTTCAATTTTGTGGAAAAAGCAACCTTCTTTTGATTGGGGGATTGGAGTATAAATTTCACGAAAGCTTGTTTGCAACAAAATGGCATACTTATTATTTTACAAAACTTATAAATCAAGTTATTTATTTTCGAAAAATTCTATGATATCAAGAATTCAAAAGGTGAAAAAACTCCCATCTTCCACAAATAGTTTTATGGTCTTGTAATCTTTCGAATATTTGATTTTTTTTTTCGAAATTAAAAAAAAAATATTTCAAACTTCATTTCTTCCCCCCTTTGGTTTTTTTGAAAATTCCGAAAGGGGGGGGGGAACAAAAAAAGTAATTGATATTTGATGTTTGTTCCAGTTTTATTCAACATCGGTTGGTGCTTGGAAAGTTAAACAGACTGTTTCTTGGTCGGTAGCTCAATTCAAATCGCCCCTACAATGCATTCTATCAAACGAAATACCCATAAATGTATACAATAATATCCAATGTTTACGTGTTCAATAACTGTGTTCAATACATGAGACAAAACAGATTCAAATAAAAAAAATTAATAAAAAAAAATTGTTAATAAAAAATAATAAATAATTGTTTTAAAACATGAAGCTAAGTTTTATTTAGAAATGGGAGACTTTCTTTTGCTGATAGCTAATGTCCTAGTTATCGGACACACAAAATTTTGACAGCATTTTTGACCTGAAAAAAGTGCTATCCAAACTTTTTTTTAATTTACAAATTATCGCGTTTTTGACATATTTACGCTGATACAAAAAAAAAAAATATTTTCACAGTTTCCTTCAAAACCCATCATCATTTAACCAATAGCTGGCGAAATAATTTTATTAAATGATTTCATGAATCATCACGAGCTCTCAATCGAACGATTGGTTTTCAAGATACACGCATTCGTAACTGTCCAATTTCTAAATGAGCGAAGATTTATTTCCGCGAAAAAAGACTCAGCAATTCTAAACTGTGAAATAAGCTTTAGCTACACTTTTAAAATTTCATCCGAAAAACTTTTCGTTATTATTTTTTGGCCACAAATACGCTTAATTCCAAAGATGGTGTTCAATAAATAGTGCCCTTACCAGGTCAAGTATCAGAAAAAGGGAAATATGTGCCTAGCTTTTTTTCAAGATTTCATCAAATACCTGAGAAACCTGAAAACCATCAAAAGAAACAGAAAATAAATTCAATATTTTAAATATGGCATAAAGTCGAATCACGTAGGGATTTTGAAGCTCATGACCTCATTGAGTGAAGAAAGACAAAACGTGATTTTTGTTTAAATATTTAGAATTAGGTACACTTATTACAGGATAGCCAAGAGCACATAAACGTTGTCTAGCAAACAAAAAACAGTTACTTATGAGATAAAAAGAATCATTCATAATTGATTCACAAATTCAAGATTCAGGAAATTTGTGTTTACAATAATCAGAAAATGTTCCTACACAGTATACGAAAATTACCGAGTTCGGTCATTTTTTACCGAAATCCTAACATGTGTAAATGGTAAAACTGTTCGGTAATTTTTTCGGTAAAAAATAAACGAACATCGGTAAATCGATTCTTCATTTACCGATGTTCGTTTTTCTTAACGAAAAAATTATCGAACAGTTTAACCATTTACACATGTTAGGATTTTGGTAAAAAAATTACCGAACTCGATAGTTTTCGTTTACTGTATACAAAGAAGCTATAATGAGAGCAAATAAACGATTTAATAATGACAAAGTTTGCATTTAGCCTAATCACATAGGGATTTTTAAGCATTAAAGCTTTTTTTTCTCATTGGATTGGAAATGATGATTTTTTTCAACTTATTTTGTTAAATTCAGACATACACTAAAAAAAATGAAGTCCATACCATAGTAGGCAGTTTTTCCCGAAATACGTTATGGATGTCTTCTAAATCTTTTATATTCGTGATGTGAAACTCTTTCGGGAATTTCAATTTTTTATTAAGTAAAGTATCGCCTTAAATCGTACTGTGATCTTACGCTACTATGAATCTTTCTATCATTTCACTCATACAATTATTATATAACTGAATGAAACCTTGTGCTTTGTTCGTGTTGAAATTAAAACCAGCTTTATTAAATTAAAAGCTCATAATCATGTTTAATGTGTTTCAAAATTTTCAGTTCAGTTGTTGAATTCTTTCAATTAATACAATATGAATAAAATAAAATCTGGAACTACGTTCACTCACTAGTAGATCAAGATGTGAAGTTATCACGATATATGCATTTATAGCTTTTTAATTTCGCTTACACTCCTTTGTTTTAATTCGCTCTTCAAAATTACTTTTTCTCTTGCTATTAAATTGATTTTTCCCAAAGTTTTTTCTGATCTCAACATTTAATAGTTCAAAATATAATGGAATTCAAGGGCGCTACATATTTGATCTGGTTATTAATGAAATGAAATTGTATCTTGAAACATTGGATAGACGAGAGACCCATACTTGAAAAAAATCCTTTCAAGATCTGTTTTGGAATAATCGACTTTTTACATGAGGCGCACATAAATAGATAGATGAAAGAGAAAAAAATTGAAATAATCGCTAATATTTTCTCCTAAATTCGACCGAATATTTGTTTCATAAAATACTTCAGAAAATCAATATTCACCGTCGGCCGAATACAAATATTTAACAAATATCACATTTAAACCAAAGTTTAAACTATAATTTTGTTATAAATGTTGTAAGAGAATTTATTTCAAATTGAACAATGTTTTGCTCCTTCAGATTTTAATTTGAGGCAATATTTTTAGTCAAACAGACATCTACACTGTAAAGAAAAATAATTTCTTCACGTTTACAGAATCTTTTAAAAATTCTTAGCTTTGAAATTATTTTATAACTCTCATCTGAAAATATCTTATATTTTTTGGTTTTACTTTACGAAATATATTTATCATATTATTGCATCGCAATTCCATCACTAGAACCGGTGTTCAGTCCGACGAGTCGACTGAAGAACGAGAGAGCTACGATGAATGACTGCGAGAGAACCGAACGAAATGAGCAACACGGCTGCTCTCGCTAGAAGGTTCTAGGAGGTTCCATCTGGGGAGAAAGATGAAGTGCTAAAAATAGTGTGTTTTCTGTGCTCGCTCCGGCATCTGCTCGTCCCGAATCCAGCCGCTGGAATTAATCGGCTCTTTTCAGAGCCATATTCAAAAGAGTACGATCTCGTAGGGACGAGATCATCGAGAAGTCTTGGCCGCCAGGCAGCATCGGAATGATCTGCCTCCACTGATGAGACAACCATGCGTGGTTGTCTCCTGAGGCCCAATCCCACGAGGGGAACGGGCATTTTTCCCAATCAGTGGTAGTTCCCAAGCATCCGCATATACAGTCCACACGCAACAACCGGTATGAAAATGGCTTTCTTGTGCATATTGTTTTAAAGCCTAAACTTCACGTTAACATACTCAAAATCCAGTGCAAAGCTGTGTTTGGGTGTATGAATAGTCTCGGAAAATGCAGAGAGATAAAAAGTTCGGAATACTGCTACCTTTCAAAAGTCGTCATAAATTTTGTGTTTCGTAATTCAAAATTCTAAAAATGCT